>NC_063191.1:34702473-35002473 GCF_017589495.1 Alosa alosa | reverse complement strand
TTCATATGTGTATATCGCCTTCTGTAGGTGTTGCCTAATTCATGAAGACAATGTCCAGTAAACAGTTCTCATTGTTTTCAAAATCCGTGAAAGGTTGAGATGAGCTTGTTTATTCGACTCACAAGCAAATATAAACTCGTTATTCCTGATTCTCAGCAGTGGCCATTTATTATGGTTCAGTTTGTTTAATTCACAGCTGAATTGCTAAAAACATTAGGGATGGACAGTTCAGTCACATCAACACATCAATGAAAATCTGCCTGAGGGTATTGGGGTCAATTAACTCACTTTTGATAGAGCTGGCAATATTATTTCAGAGTCTGCATCACTTAGAGTATTTATACACTTCTAAAAGGGTAAAGTTTGAGGCACTGCATGGATGCCATCTCCCTTCCATTACAAAAATCTTTCTCTCTATCTGACAGTCTCTCTCTCTCTCTCTCTCTCTCCATCTCTTTCTCTCCCTCCCTTACTCCATTACTCCCTCCCATTCTCTCTCCCTCTCTCATTCTCTCTCTCTCTCTCCTGGACCTCATCACAGTCAGCTGGATTAAAATAACACTATAACGTTCTCAGCGTGAGAGGGTAAATATTTCCTCACCAGCTCTCAGAGAGGGGTGAACTCAAGTCCCTAGGATCAAAGCCAAAAGTTAATTTGCCAGTTTTTGAAAATATAGGAACATTTCATTTCTTGCATCCAGCGAGGGCTCAGAGTGTGGTTGCCAGATATGTGCATTTGTAATTAACATTTGACTTGTGGTAGCTATGATAGACAAGCTCAGAAGGGGTTGATTTGGGGCCACCGTTAAATGCTGCCTTTTTTCAGTGGCAGGCCGAGAGCGTACGCAAAGTCATACGCACACCGTAAATAGGATTTCCATGACGATTTTAGCATGAGTGACATACAGCTTTCGTTTCTATCTCTTCGGAGCTGACACATTGACCCAAGGACTGGTCCATGAGCTGCCTTGGAGAACATGTTTGCATTGTGCAGAAGAATATAACTATTCATTGGTGTCTTCAGAAAAGACTGAAAATCAGGTTCACATCTTGCATACTGAGAAACTGTTATGCTGGAATTATGTCTGCTGAAATAGAGCATCAAATCATTATTTTCCTGAAATATAATTTAATTGTTTCAGTCATTAGTCACTGTGTCCTGTTATTCAAGAAAGCCGTTGGTATGTGTGAAACACACACACAAGCTACTTACCTCTGTATGAGTATGCTTGTGCATGCGTGCATGTGTATGTATAAAATAGGCTATGTGGTGTGTGTGTGTGTGTGTGTATGCACGTGCACATGCGTGTGTTAATCTTACCAGATTAACCACTGTTTCCTGTTTGCTTTCTTTGTAAAATAATAGGTGATCAGAGCCGAGGACAACCCATGCAGAAGTCCAGTTCTTCCTGAAAATACATGAGCAGTCCATATAGAAACAGCATTCATTCGCTCACTCACTCATCTTATTTAGAACAGTGGCAGTCATAGATAGACAGCATCTGTACAACTGTATTCCGCTGTGAATGAGTGTGCATCTTTCTTCTGTGCTATACTAGTCCTGATTTACAGTACACTTTATGGTTGTGGTATGCAACAAAGCTCAAAGCTCCCATAACGCCATGGAGTGGTTCAAACAGTATTGACGAGACCGGATCTCAAAATCCGAAGGCTTACACATCCCCTTAATTGAAATCCAATACAACCTGATAATGCTTGAGGGTGACATGCATGTCTGACTTTCAAGCCTGGTGTCTAGTCAGACCTGGTCAATATTACAAGACAGAAGAAAACAATCATCTCTGACCACACAACTGACTGTGTCTTCGGCTCTAATGCAGACCTACCTCTGTTTTTTGCCCCCCTCCGCAATCTTGGCTTTGTTCAGATACACACCCTGCAGTGGAACCTGTCACACAGAGCAAGGTGTGAGCGCTAGCATCTTTGCAGAGTAGCAGTTTCATTAACACACAACATACAAAAATGAGCGTATAGAAAATAGCAAAGAAAAAACGGTGTGCTGTCTTTGCCAGACAATGTCAATCATCAACTTCAGCTCTGGCTTATAAGCTGCTCATAAGCATCTATTGGAAACCTATGACCTATGCATCAAAACTCACAGACAGATCGGCTCCTCCTGGACCACCAATATTATGTTGTGACTGATTCCTCCGATGGCGAGATATCTTTTTAAAAAAAGTAACACAATACATTTTTAAATAATTTTGCTCTGCTACAACACACTGAGTCAGGCACATGGACTGTTCCTAACTAACGTTTGCACAAATTCCCATATTGAACCCATCTGTTTAATTTGGTTGTGTTCAGTTCCCCAATTTAACACACTGACATAACATTAGGTGTTTGAAAAATAGAAGAGATCCCTTTGCACAGCCAACTTAAAAAGGTGCTGGTGGATTGCAGGTTTTAAAGTTCATATATAAAAAGAGGTGGCCACCGCACACTCTTATATTTCTTAGTGATTTTTATTGAGCAACGCGTTTCGCCAGTTGCTTCATCAGGCTCATAACATTAGGTGTGTTGGCACATGGAGAGAAGGACAAAATACGTTGCAGACATCTCCTAGAAACATGACTTCAAATCTCTGTGGTCTTGCTCTATTTCAAGAAGCCTTAAGTACAATGTGCTTCTATAATTAATGTAATTAAGGCTTGTAAAAACAGTAGAGTAACTCATCTGCACTCCTCTGGTGCAAGTACACCTTCTATAAGTACACACAGTATATAAATCACTCATTATGTATTAAAAACTACTACAGTGCTACTCCAGTACATTGAGTTAGGTGGTAGAGTGTCCTATGCATTAGGGTAAATGATAAGTGATGTCTCAGTTCAACTATAGTACAAATGGGTGCTATTGGACTCCAAATAATTAGAATTGACGTGATGTGTCCTATAGAAGAGGACTTTTCTTAGTCTGTGAGATTTTATTTACCAATCAGTCCCCTACCAATATCCACCAGGACTACCATTATAAAGCCTTAAGTCTCACTCTCTCTCGCTCGCTTTCTCTCTCTCTCTCTCTCTCTCTCTCTCTCTCGCGCGCGCTCTCCCTCTCACTCGGTCGCTCTGCTATCTCCAAAGCCACAGATTACACCCATATTTTTTCGAGACTTTCAATGTCTCTCCACTTTGTACCCTCCAGCACTAGCTGCCTGCTCTCTCCATGCCAAAACATTAGCCGCAGCGACTTTTTCAGATCTGACAAATTGAATCCTAAGAAACGAGCAGAAATGGGAGGAACTGAAACAATAGAAAGAGGCCTTTTAAAAAACCCTTCTCTATTCCCGGCCCCTTTTGGAGCGGGTGTTCGTCTGTTATCACTTGTCAAGCTAGCGCTCTGTTGATCTTCGCGCTTTTCATTAAAAATAGATTCAAATGAGAGGCTGGCAGACGGGAGGCCTAGATTTATTTCAAACAGCTGGTCAGTGCTCCAGAGATGTTTGTATGTGTGTGTGTCTGTGTACGTGCATGCACGTGTGTGTGTGTGTGTGTGTGTGTGTGTGTGTGTGTGTGTGTGAATATGGAGTTACGGCGTGTTAAAACACACACACAAATGGACCTTCACTTCATGACTGTTGTTACATCACTACATCACTACACCAGTGCGGGCGAGTCACTGAATGATGACATGGGGCTGGCCTGTGTGTTTAGACACAAGCTATGTAGCTGGGAAAACATCTTTTAACATGGATTTGTTAAAGACAGTCGGGAATCTGTCGAATTGATTCAGCTTACATGGTATTTAGGATTCAAATCAAATAAATGATTAGGGGTTGTTTTTTTATTTCACATATGTTTTTGCATACACACAAAGGAATACTTGTTTGAATAATGTTTGAATTTGAAATTCCATAATGATCCACTATAACTAGACATGGGATTGAAGAAGTCTATCAATACTTCCAAGTATTATCATTTTACTCTTTTGGAAACTTACCCATCACTATCCTGAAAGTTGTCTCTTTTAAACATGAAAACATTTAAAATTGCAGTGCTGGCTTAACTGGGTGTTGCAGAGGTAGTTCAGATGAAAACCTGAATAAGTAGAACTTTTTGAAGTATTTTGCTGATGCAGTTGTGGATGATTTTACAGTGCTACGCTGCCCTCTGCAGTTAATAAGAAGCCATTGTGCAGCCACACTGAGACACAAATAAACATATTTGGCCATATCTTCCCTCTCTCCAGTGGGTTGTGAGACCGGGGAGCTATTTCTGACTCATCTTTATTCTGATCCACTTCACATAGTGACATAGTGGTGCAGTACAAGTAAAGGGGTCAATCGTGTTTTAGGAATGCTTACGTAAGCTTGGCCAGAGAATGGATCAACCCAATTTGACAGCATTTCAGGAGAGGGAAAAATGGTTCACATGGAAAACTGGCTGTCTTTTTTAGTGCAGATTACTCATGTTTAAATAGAGGGAGGGCCAAGTCACACCAGATAACAAACAAAAGGTTACGGGCACATAGAAAAGGGAACAGCTTCAAACTAAACATGAGGGCTAAAATTCAGATCAGAGGACACACTTTTGGACATTGTCACAGCGAATTACCACTCTTTCCCAACACCTCTGACCAAAAAGTGATGCCAGTGGTCCACAGAGACTTTATCAGGAGCTATCTCCCCCTTTGCATCTGTGTGTAGCTGGCCTACTAATCCTGTGATGACACTGCCGTGCCGACAGTGCTGATGACATCACTTACTCTGATGCAACATTCCTGTGATAAAGTAACCTCTATACAGGTTGCACCTGACTGTTGGCATATGCTGACTACCTGCAAGCGTATTAACCATCAGTATAATCACCAGAGAAGTAATGAGGTGTTTTAATTAAACTAACATTACATCAGACTCCTTCAGTGACCTATGAAACAGATTTCCCACTCTATAATCTGTAGATAATGATTCAACATTTCTAGTAAAGAGTCAGGTAATGGTGAAAACAAACATGAATAAGAAACCAAAAAAAAAAGAAAACCAAAATGGCTTTAACTAGATGTACCGCATAGCGGTACAAAATATGACCGCCGCTCAGTCCTGTACATCCGTTCCGCGAAAATAAATCACACTTCAATTTGTCTCCATATTTTACTCCATCCCCCACTCTTGAAACTTTTGTGTATGCTTGTTTGGCATGCCTGAGTGTGTGTGTGCGGCTGCACAGAAAGTACCCTACTGGTGCTGAAAAGGTGAATAGATTGTAGAATAGCCAAAGAAGATGTAGAATTGTTATAAAACCTTTAAAATCTCTAAACAATCACAAGTAGGGCAGTTCATCACAGTTCATCCATTGCAACTGGATTGATGAAAGGTCACTTACACCTGTAGGCTACATTGTATTTGGGAAAAGCAAAAGGTATCAGCATAATGTTATTTATTTATTTATTTTTTATGTATTTATAAACAAAAACATCTCTGTCAGTTCCATGCCGTTTTCAACAGCTATCAAAAACAAAGGTCATTTTGGATGGATGGATTTTTGTGAATGTTTCTTCTTCTCCATAAGATTTTAGTCATCTTTAGTTCATGTAATACTTTTATTGTCAATGCACAAATTAAGTAACAGTAGTCTGAAACGTTATTGTTAATGCACAAATTAAGTAACAGTAGCCTAGTCTGAAACGAAATGCTGTTTTACATCTAACCAGTGGTGCAAATAACTGACATGTCCAAATGGGCCTTGATGAAATGCGTCGCTAGACTGTTCATACACATTTTAACGGGCCAAAGTTGAAGAGCTTTTGTCCGTTATTGTTAGTGCAAATATAGGCTGATTCATGTTCCCTTGCATTGTTTAACTGAGGTCCATGGCTAGTCTGGCTTTCATCAGACCAAGCTCAATCTTTTAAGAAATCAAAAATAAATAGCGGGCAGATCAGGCTGGGTTCACCCAGCCTAGTCCATAGGCACCCGATATTGTTTAATTTTCCGATTGAGATATACACGCTCTGGCTATTCTAAATGCAAAAATGCATCAGGGAGTTATGACAAAACGGTAACTAACAAACTAGATCCTAATAGAAAGTTGTTAGCTTCCCTAAGCTACAGGTAGGATTATAAGGTAGGCCTATTGACAACATAAATTGTCAATAGGCTATGCTGGCGACACAAATAAAATCTCCTTTGGAAACCAATGGCTTACGCCTTACAGTATCAAGCGGACTTAAACTGTCATATCTTGGCGAAAAGTTGTAATAACATTCACGCAGCTCCATGAGTCAAGGAAAGCGCGAATGAAGTAGCCACTTCTAAATGGGACCCACCACACAGTAGCTTAAGGTGTTTTGCTAAAGCAGCCATTATGAAATGAAGGTGTCATTGTTTGGATACTTCACACACACGTGCTTTTTAATTTCACAGACTACAACTACCAAGCTGTAATCAAAGCACATCGATTCCCCTCTCACACCCTGCACGCACTTAAAACAAAATAAACAGGCGTCTCAGTCTCACACATGTATAGGCAAAACTGTATCAGACCGGTGTAAGGGTGGTAAATCTTCCATTGCACAGAATGATTTTGTAGCACGTGCAATAAATGACAGTCGAAATATACAAACAGTGCTGCTATACATTTGCTTGGTATAACCGCATTTATAGTTTTCTACAAATGCAATAAATCAAATGCCTCCATCACTCAACCAACGCTAACGGTAACATTACCTAGGTCCTTATTGATATTACAAGATTAACGTACCTGCAGTAAAAACCAAGCATTATTTCGGCTTCAAGAAGAAATGGGAATTACACTTCATGTGAACATCGTCCTATCCTTATTAGATGTTCGCTGCGGTAAATTACAGTCCTTGTATGAAGCGTCCATTGTTTTTTCCAACCCACTTTTAACTTCCAACAAAATTACGTCTCACTGCAACGATGCACCATCTAGTGGACAAACGACTACTTCTCGCCAATAATGAAACTGCAGCCATGATGATGATGATGAATATTTATTTTGGCTTTCTTTTAATCCTACTGATTTTCATTTTTTACCGGGGGCAAATCACAAATGAGTGATTATGAGCCAGGTTGATGTGGGCCCTTGAGACCAACATACCATAAAAGATTCACAGAGAACTGTGTCTGCCCTACCCTCCTTTCGGGGGGTCCAGTCCAGCGGGGGCTGCAGATGAAAACGAAAAATGACGGTTCCATGCTATCCATGTGGGGGTACATGCTCACCAAGTTTTGTGTACCCGGTCTTTCAGTGTCCCGAATCCTTGTTGGTGTGCGTCACTAAATGTACACATAAATTATTTTATTGTAAGGCCCCCCATGAACGAAAGTACACAAAACTTGGCATGCATTCAGAGGGTGTCATAATGATCCTACACTTCCAATTTCATGCAGTTTTGACTATGTTAGGTCACAGATACCTTCAATTACACCACCTCATTTTTACTTTTTTGTGTTTAACTAGGTGGCGCTATACATGAAATGAGTGGTTATGGAATGGGTTGACATGGCCCCTTGAGATCAACATACAAAAAAAAATTGTCCTCCTAAACCCTACGGTTTTCGAGATATTCACAGAAAACTGTGTCTGCCCTACCCTCCTTTCGGGGGGTCCAATTCAGCGGGGGGGCTACAGATCAAAACGAAAAACGATGGTTCCATGCTATCCATGTGGGGTTACATGTCCACCAAGTTTCGTGTACCCGGTCTTTCAGTGTCCCGGAATCACTGACGGAAATTTGGGCATGCGAAAAAGAAAAAAAGAAAAAAAAAAAAAAAAAAAAAAAAAAAAAAAAAATCTGACTAAACCTATATGATCACTGGCCATAGCTGGCGGGGTCATAATTACAGAAATGTGTAGGTTGGATTTTGAGTTCACCATTTCTGACTTCTAGCATCAGTGTGGAAGAGGCCTGTTTAGCAGAGCATCTGTTTGTGATTATACCAACGGGAAGCCTCCGAGAGAGTGGCGTGAGAATCTGGCTCCAAACACACAGACATTTGTCCACATGGATTTCTCTGGTCAGGGAAACATGTATCTCACACATGCAGCTTATGAGCCAATGTCTGACTGTGACCTGGCACCCTAACCTTTGGCAGTATCCGCAGCTCCCAAATCTAGCACTTCAGCTTGCCTATGTAGGTTTGAGAGGAGGGTTATGATGGTGAATTCAGTTCAATGACCCTAAGTTGCTATGCAATGTCTGAAGGCTTGGCACTCAAATATGTATACGTAGAAACTGGGTTTGTGCAGAGGGAAGAACCTCACTGACACTGAGAAGTTTTTTTTTTAAGCATAATTTTTTACCATTTCACAATGCATTCTTTTACCACTCATGAAAGCCAAGCACAGCAATAGTGTAGCTGACCTTCCAGTCACAGGCTTTCTTATTTATTTTTGTTTCCCCAGACATGACGAGCCCTCACTCGACACAAGTATTATTTAATTCACATAATGTATTAATAGGTGTTCCATCTCACTCACCGACAAGACTGAAGCAAACTCCTGCTCATATTTACGAGAATATAAAAGCTTCTTTTACACAGCTGCAGAAGAACAATGACTTTTCACACTTCATGCAACGCAGATAAGGGCACTGTTGTTCTATTCTATGCATATTTAATACGTGTTGCAATGCAAATGTGTTGCATTCACAGTCACACTTCTATCTATACTATTTGACACAGAGGAGCTACCAGCTTAGCAGATTTCACTGAAATATCATTATACCACCACTCACATGTGATGCACATAGGGAGTTAATCACCTAATGTATTGCAGCAGGTTGTAGAGAAAGTAATCCTCATTAATTACTGTAATTTCCTAAAAGCCGCTCACCCAAAATGTCTGGGGAAATTCCAGAGTTATTTCCAAAAGATATGCAGCCCTCAGTATGAATTTCTATTGTAACAGTATGCTTATGCACAAGCTGAATTATACTTTAATTGTTGCCATTTTTTCAAGAGGAATATTACCATTATCAAACAACAGAGCAGAGATCAGTGTATATAGTGTGGATGGGATCTTGCAAACTCACTGGTTTTCCAGGTGCTTCAGGTTCTGTGATGACCATCGACTTGGTTTGGCTCAGTCTTTCGCCACTACTATTGGTTGTTTTGATTCTCATTGGCACAGTTCCATGTGGGGGCAGAACCAGACCTGGCTGTTTGGCCGCAGTCTGCATATTAGTAATTCTACAGGAAAAGGATATGAGGACATGTTCTAAAATGAGGATACATTCTAAACGATTACCATGGAAATATAATAACCGTCTACAAACAAATTGAGAGTAACATTTACAGTGGCACATCAAAGTTTTATAACATCTAAATGTCCAAATCAATATGGCTTAAAACAATTAAACAAGACTGCAGCTCATGAGATCATATAGCCTATGTTAAAAGATGAGGAGCCCCTCTTTTATGATCTATCTCAAAACGTCAGAACTTATACCATGTAGTGTTCGATGCTATGGTGAGTGGAAAAATAAAAGGAATTTGTAATTTAGCAGAAGTTTCCTGTAGCCTTGTTGCATCACAGATGTCTTGCAACACATGACTCTGTTCTTGGTCTGTCTAAAACAGCATTCTTGTAGCCACGTTCTATATATTTTCAGTCTATCTCGCTCTCTCTGCTTGTTGTTGTTATAAATTAAATATCTAAATGTAGACACAGAAGATGCTGTGAACTTAACTGAGTTGACATTATATGTATTCCTATTGGTACCAAGGCATCTCCACCTCAACCTTGCCTAACCTTAATAAACTTGTGGATGTGGCAATCCTTGAAAACCATCTGTGATCTTGAAAATTTGTGAAGTTTAGCGAGTCAAAAAGAGAGTTCAGTAGACTATTCTCAGCTTAACTTGGCACTTTGGCCATTTGCAAAGCTGATTTGAAATCAACTGCAGTAACAGGAAATCTTGTGAAGCACAGAAGAGAGTGCGGAAACAGACCTTCAGATCAAGTCATGCAAATGTCCTCACATCTCCTCATCTTAAAATCCTCAACTGCAAGAATCTGTTGCTGGTAAATGTTTTGCTACTGGCCCGAGATTCATTTAAATTTTGATCCAACTTGTAGTAAAGCAGAGAGTGAATTGTTATGCGTCTCTGTTTGAGGAGTTATGAGGATGGTATTATACTATATGTATTCTTAACCTCTATATTTTTTTTAAAGTACAGATTTCACTCTACAATAATTCACCCCCCACTACCACACACACTCACACACACACACACACACACACACACACCCACAGCCCATGAGTTTGTCTACTGTATGGCCTTAAATTTGTAAAAAATACTTCAGCTTCCAGACAAAATATTTTAAATATAGTAAAATAGAACTATATCAGCTTTGCCTAGGCCTTATTAACTTAAAGAATGCATATACTATTGCATTTTTTTCTGTCATAGTATCTTACACAACAATATTTACAAACTATGGTGAAGTAGAGAGGACGGAATCATGATAAAAATCCTTTGATCATTTTTATTCTAAGCATCAAGATGTCAGCCACCCAAAGTGGCTTGAGAAACTCGACAGTATTAAAAACTTTTACTTCACCAAAACATAGTCAAAGCTCCCCTACCTGGTTCCTGCCATGTACCCAGAAGACTGTGCAACAGATCAATAAATTGACAAAGAGGGAAAGAGAGTAAGAGACTGACTGTGTCTTCCACTGTGCGGAAGTTTGACTGCATGACGTGGGTTGCTTAACTCAACGTCCCATGTCTTAGGCTGTTGTACAACTGTCTACATGATCGCTGGGGTTTCACGTCTGCAACCTTGCAGCTTCCTGTCAAAGTCTGCCTACACATAAAAATAGCCAGGCCTATGAGCCCACAATATGTAGCGTGCTTCAGCATCTCTGCCATTTTGATGAGGGGGCATTGCAATATCATTGCGGCTCTGATCGCCCATTATTTTACAAAGAAAGCAAACAGGAAACAGTGGTTAATCTGGTAAGATTAACACACGCATGTGCACGTGCACACACACACACACACACACAAAGGCTGTCAATCTGATAATGAAAAAAAAATGAAATAGTTGTTGCTGGAAGTTAGAACTCCTGCTAGCAGTGTGTGTGTTTTTGCCTACTTCTCCTACTTCTCCTTTTCAGGTTGTTTATTCACCATTGCACGCCCTGTAATCATTTGGCGAGCGCCTCTTTCGCAACTATGAAAGTAAACAAGTGATTTTGATCGTGGCAGCCATAGACAAAATTAATTATCTTTTTTCTTAGTCAATTCTGAAAGAAATAAAAGTAAACGTCATTGTCCATGAAACAGCACCAGCCAATTGCTGCAGTCATGAAAACTGACGCGTGGAGATCTATTCTCACTGGTTTCACCCTTAGGCCATAAATGGCAAGCTGAAATTTCACTGAGCTCAGATAGTTTTGTCTTGAGAACTTGAACCATTGTGGCTTTGAGGTGTGTGTGGTTAGACACTCTAAAGTGCCTACATGCTTACGAGTGCCAGATTCAACTGTCAGATCTGACCTTGCTTATTTTTCAATAGCAAAGGGCTAACAATCACACAAGAAAATCATAACATTTTAGGCTAAGCCCTAAGGATCTCAATATCAGTTTAATTAATAGGCTATCCTTAAGTTCAGAGCACACAGTTATCAACACTTTCAAAATAACAATGAGCAGCATGACATTACCAGTTAGCACTGACTGTGGTCCTGCTCTAGAGTTGTGGATACCATACCATGTCAGGTCGAGGTTCCTCACTTTAGAGCCAGGAGCTGTGCTGGTTATCCTCATATATTTGTTGTAGATGACTGCTAGAAGTATGATCCTGTCAAGGCAAAAATGGACAATGGCACAGTCGCTGATGCAGAAGTATAATAGTTCTGGTGGAAATATACCCTTTTAACAGCGAAGGCCTCCATTGTCAAACGTCTATTCTGAGTAATAAGTCTATAGACAAAATAGTAGCTACACAAACATATCTAGAAAATATTTGGTCTTGGATGTCTATGTCAGATCAGGACTTCTCTGTCATCTATATCTATATCTATCTATAAAAAGCATCAGTCTGTGCCACTTGTGTAGACTTTTGCATCTGACTAGATTAGTTTATGGAAAAAGTCAAAGATTTATCAACGGATATTCAATAAATCCAATCTGATGCTTGTTAAGGTTTTTATGTGTTTAAACACACACACAGTCAATGCCCTCAGTTAAAGGTGCAGTCAACGATTGCGCAGGAAGTCACATTTGTTTATGTTTATATTTAAAAGTATTAGCAGACGTTTTTTTGCCCAAAACAACATGCACTATTTTTTAACCAAGGACCAAACGAAACACACCAGGGAGGTAGCTCACTCCTCCCCTCAATATTCCCAGAGAAACTCCACACAGGATTTAATTTTGTTTAGGGGACAGGCCTGGGCTGCCTACAGAGAACAGGTTTTTTTTCCACAGTGTACTCACGAAATGGGCAGCTAGAGGAGACGATTGCTGACAAAATGTGACAAAAAATGTTCTGAGTTTGAAATCGTGTACAATTGTTGACTGTGCCTTTAACAACAACAATGCAGCCCAACTTTCATGTTACAAATAACCCTGTGAGACTTTGAACCTACAATGTTACCAGGCCAGCCACCCCCACAGAATAGCCTTCCTGTAGGCAGAACACCCTTAGGTATAGCGCACATGGAACCTCTCACAGCTGCAATATGGAAGAGAGTGGCTAAATCTGATTCTCCCCCCTAAGGCCTAAGCCCTGAACCCTAAAAGACTTAACTGACACCCATCGATAAGTGATTGTGTTTGAGAGGCTGTAAGTATAATAATAATAATAATAATAATAATAATAGGCTTTATTTGTATAGCACCTTTCATACAGAGAATGCAGCTCAAAGTTATTTGCATTTGGAGCATTTAATACAATAATAGAGAAAAAAAAGAGAATTTGCAAGATGGTAAGGAGATAGATACAACAACACACAATACAACTAATGCAGTGAAAATAGGAAGACCCTGTAAATAGCAGCATAGAATTTAAAATATTGTGAAGAAATAGGGTACAAGTAGCCTAGAAATCTAGACGCACCCTAGCAGCAGCAAATGTAATTTGCAGCCAGGGTAGTCTAGCAACTGGCTTACGAGCTGGAATAATGAAACTTCTATCAGGCCAATCACATCGTGTATAGAGTCGGTGGCGGTTCGGCGTGAATTTCCTGCTACTTGAAAATAGAGAAGATGGATGCTGCTGCTGGCGAACAGCGGTCTTTGAATCGCGACTCGAGTTAAGCTTTTTTTAAATTGGCAATAGTTTGATCAACCAGCCAACTAGCTCTGCTGGTGGGAAAATGCATGGGACTCATGAGTTGTAGCGCTACCCTATTGTGTGCAGAGGAAATTTGAAAGATAACCGTTTATCCCGCCCCTCGGATTGAGCAGTGCCTATGGTAAGTTCCCAAACCCAAAAAGCATGAAGTAGAGCTGCGCCTTGTTTTTAAGTCCTCTTGAGAAAGGTTCTCTGGTGCAGTGGTCAAAAAGTCTTAGTACATTGGCAAGGAGGACTTGCACTCTGAGACCAGTAATCACACAAGGTTGGTTATTAGACCACTGTATTTTTTTTTTTTTCAAAAGTTTTTTTGAGGCAACACAATGTGCAAAAAGTGCAAGAGTGCTGTACAAACGTTTCAGTCAGTGAAGACTATCTTCAGTGCAAAAAAGAGCAGCAGCATAGTGAGACAACCTTTTAAACAGTCTAGAGCAGGTGCATCCAATTAGTGGCCAACAGGCCTAGCAGGTCACAGCTCATTCAGATCACATAATTGAACAATTACATCACAATTTCATTCAATGAGTCTACCTTATAGGGCATAGTGATCAGACATATAGAAAAAAAAAACGTACAATAGACACACACATGTCAAATACATTTGACAGAAAACAGGACATTTCCAATTCTTCGTTTAGACCATTAGGATGAAGAGTCTTTCGATAGAAAATATATCTGCATTCACATTGCAATAAACATTTGTCTAAATTTCCACCTTTTGGGAGTCAAATGATCAATGCCACAGAATTACAGATCCTTAATTGAGTGGTTTCCGTCAGCAAAATGTCTCGCAACAGCTGATTTGGGATCAGCCCTGCGAATAGAGTTTTTATGCTCATTAATTCTGAATCTGAGTTGTCTAGCGGTTTTACCAACATACTGAAGGCCACATTTTAAACATGAAAGAAGGTAAACAACATTGTTAGAGCTGCATGTAATAAGTATTTTAATCTTGTATTCTCTCGTTGTCACATAACTTGAAAAGGTGTTGACTTTTTTAGCAGTGGAACAAGCAGCACAGTTACGGCATGGGAAGAAACCTGTGGCATTGTTCAAACGCTCCTGATGGGTGGATGTTCTGTGTGTATCTGCATGTACCAGTATATCACAAACATTTTTTGCTCTAGAAAAAAGAGAACAGAGGGGGAGAATTAAAGATCTCTTTACCAACATCATCAATTGACAAGATATTCCAATGTTTTTTAACAACATCACATATAGAGTGGCCTAGAGGTGAGAAAGTAGTATTGAAAACACAAGAAAAAGATTTTTGTCTCTTAGGTCTAGCTTTGTCAAAAAGGTAATTTCTATTCTTGCTATGTGCTTTGATGAATGCTCGGGGGGATACCCTCTTTCCAACAATTTGTTAAGAAGCTTATGGGCCTCTACCTGAAAGTCATCATCCCTTGCACATATACGTCGTAGCCTTAAGAACTGACTAAATGGTAAACCTTTTTTGAGGGACATCGGATGATGACTAGTATAGTGTAGGAGACTGTTTTTGTCAGTGGGTTTAGTGTAAAGTGTGGCGTATATATGTCCCTCTTTCAAAAATACCTTCGTATCGAGGAAACTCACTTGGTGATCATCATACTCTAGACTAAATTCAATTGACTCCATGCAAGTATTGAGATGTTGAAGGAAGGTTTGAAGGTCACTGCTTGAACCCCTCAAGATCAAAAATACATCGTCAATATATCTTTTCCAAAACACAATAGATGGTGAAAAAGGATTGTCATTATAGACATATTGGAATAAAAAAAAAAACCCATAAAAAGGTTTGCATAATCTGGGGCAAAACTTGCACCCATTGCTGTGCCATGTGTTTGCAGAAAAAAGTTTTTACCATGAAGAAAATAGTTTTTAGTTAGTACAATTTCAGACATATTAACCAGGAAATCTGATGGTGGGACATGATCAGATCTGGAGTCTAGAAAGAACTTAAGTGCATTCAGGCCAGAGGGGTGAGGGATGTTTGTGTACAAACTCACCACATTCATAGTGGCGAGAATGAGCTCACCACTAGTCAAAGTCAGGTCACTTAGTTGTGTAATGAAGTCTCCTGTGTCCTTGAGATAAGATGGAAGTTTTTCCACTAGTGACCTTATGTGATAGTCAACAAAGTTAGATAATGGTTCGGTTAAAGGTCTCATTCACTGAGAAACCGTTTAATACTTGTTACTTTCGAAATACTATAGCTCACTCCAAGTTGCATATGCATGCTGCACGTGAAAATGATCTTCTACCCCCATTGCCCGCATTAGCCAATGAAAGAAAATACACGGAAAAACAAGCGAATCAGAAAGAGCCCTTCCCAATGACGCCGAAGGGAAACTGATTATTCATGGCCTTGCCAACCTTGGCTTGTGACGCCTACAGGAAGACTGGAAGATTTTGCGGCTAGGGGATTGTCTCTCTGCAGCTAGTAGGAGCTAACAGCAAGTTGCTAACATCGTGAAAAAAAAAATCGTGCCTGTGTTATTTGTGGCAATAACACATCAATGTTGCATGTCTTGCCTTAGAAACAAGAGTTGAGGAAGAAATGGTTCGGATTTATCGTTGGAACACCACCACCGAAGTAGTGCAACATTAGTTCTGTGTTCCAATCATTTCGACCACACTCACTGCCTACAGTTAGAAAGTGGTTTTGCATCGATGTTCTGAAAACCTGGTTCTGTACCATCATGACGATCGACCACCAGCTCACAGGCTGTAAGTACAAACAAACTTTTCCACCTAACGTCTGTTACAAAATAACATGTTCATATCCTTCACGTTAGCATGCATGAAAAGGGTACAGGCTAGGCTTAGGCTAGCCTATATTACAGGAAGCTACACCAGGCACGTAACTGAAGTGTTTTGTTCGCGACGTGTGAAATCAGAGAATGTCTAACAGGAAGGGCTCTGGTAAAATCTATTAGAGGAATGGTCTATTTTCCCGAACGTAGCCTACAGGCCACTAACACGCCAGGTGTAGCTACTTCCATTGATTAGGCCTATTGGAAGCTAATTTCTGTTTATCACCAAGTCTTGGCTCTCTGGTGATGACATCATTGCACTTGGTGACCTTTGCCCTGCTCACTGTAGTTTTTTAAACTCACCTAGGGTCTCTGGTCGTGGTGGTGGTCTAATTACAGTGTTTAAGAACAGTTTTAAATGTAGAATTGTACCAACTGATCTGTTTTCTACTTTTGAACTACAGCTGTTTAAGATCAATGCATCTGTACTTTGTGCCTTAGTCTACCGTCCACCAAAAATTAATTGTAATTTTATTCAAGAATTTGCTGAACTTCTATCTTTTATGGCCTCTCGTGCTGATAAGTTATTAATCTTGGGGGACTAACATCCACATATGCTGCCCATCTAAACCTTTGGTCAATGAGTTTTTAGGCCTTGTGGACTCTTTTAACCTTGTGCAGTCAGTTATGGCCCCACACATCAGAAGGGTCACACACTAGTGTTGTCCTCTGGTTTCTCAGTTTCCAATGTTAAAATAGTTGATACTGGTGTGTCTGACCATTTTATGATTTTATTTGAATCTTCACTGTTTTGTCCCCCCCCTCCACCCCCCTCATCCTACTCCCTTGTCAGAGCTATTAATTCCACCACAGCCTCACAGTTCACGAATACTTTTATGCTCTCTCTTTCACCTGTTGTCTTAGATTCTCTTTCCCCCTGCACCGACACTGAGGATCTACTTACTCTTTTTTAAACATCTTGCCTTGCCACTCTTGATTCTGTAGCTCCTTTAAAACAAAAGCGGTGTAAATCCAATAGGTCTACTCCTTGGCTAAATTCCACTACCTGTTTGCTCAGAAAGGCTTGTAGGAAAGCAGAGCGAAAATGGAAAAAAGATAAACTACAGGTCTCCTATGATATAGTTAGAGATTCTCTTAAGGCTTATCAAAACACTGTCAAAGCAGCAAAGGCAGCTTTCTATGCTGAGCTTATTCACAAAAATGCTCACAGACCAAAAGTGTTGTTTAACACAATTAATAAAATCATAAATCCTCCTACTACAATGTCCTCTCTTCCTGCTACAACAGAAACCTGTGAGATGTTTCTCAATTTCTTTATTGACAAAATTGACAACATAAAGTCTCATATCACACCCTCAATTTCTGATCCTGCTTTGTATCGGTCTGTAGTTTGCCGCCTCCAACAATTCCAACCAGTCTCTTCCTCACAGTCTCTCATATGAAGCCCTCTTCTTGCCACTCTGATATTTTTCCATCTCATCTTTTCAAAGAACCTTTTGCGGCTATTTGCCATTTTATCTTGAGCATCATTAATAGCTCCCTGGCTAATGGAGTAATACCCTCTGGCTTTAAACACGCTATTGTGCAACCTCTCCTGAAAAAAACCTTCCCTTGATCCCATTGATTTGAAAAATTATAGGCCCATTTCTAAACTGCCCTTTCTCTCTAAGATCTTAGAAAAAGTTGTTCTGTCACAAGTCTCTTCCTATTTAAACACCTCTAATATCCTTGACAAGTTTCAATCTGGTTTTAGACCACTTCATAGTACAGAGTCTGCCCTACTTAAGGTCCATAATGATCTATTGCTCTCTGTTGACTCTGGCTCTTGTGCCCTATTGGTCCTGTTAGATCTTAGTGCTGCTTTTGACACCATTGACCACAAGATCCTTTTAAAACGCCTGGGTGTTGAAGTTGATCTGCAAGGCACTGTATTAAATTGGTTCAGATCTTACTTAACTGATAGATCTTTTTCAGTGCATTTAGGCAATGCTTCTTCGTCATCTGCTCCCATTAAGTGTGGTGTCCCCCAGGGTTCTATTTTAGGGCCTCTTATTTTCTTTATACATGCTTCCCCTGGGCTCCATTTTCAATCAATTCAATATTCGTTACCACTGCTACGCAGATGATACCCAATTTTATATATCGGTGGCCCCTGAAAATTCCTGCTCATTGACAAACCTTTTTCTTTGTCTTAATGACATTAAGAATTGGATGGCTAACAACTTTTTACAGCTAAATGACAGCAAAACTGAAGTAATCATTTTTGGACCACCAAATTGTCAACAATGTAAGCAAGTCTCTTGGCCCTCTGTCTGTTAACCATCACAGTGTGGTCAAGAACCTAGGTGTTTTCCTAGACTCTTCTCTGACTTTTAATAAGCAAGTCAACAGCGTTGTCAAGGGAAGTTTTTACCAACTTAGGACAATAGCAAAGCTCAAGTCTTCTCTCTCCTACAGTGATTTAGAAATCCTTATACATGCCTTTATTTCCTCTAGGCTTGATTATTGCAACTCACTGTATGTAGGTGTAACTAAATCTACTCTAAACAGACTCCAGTTGGTCCAAAATGCTGCAGCCAGATTACTGACTGGATCTAAGAAACGTGACCACATTTCACCTGTGTTGGCTAAACTGCACTGGCTTCCTGTGGAACAAAGAATTAATTTTAAAATTCTTCTGTTTGTTTTCAAAGCTTTACATGGTTTAGCACCTCAGTATTTATGTGATCTTTTAATTCCTTACTGTCCTCCTAGACCTCTTCGATCATCTTCCCAGTGTCTTTTTTGTGTTCCTTCTGCCTCTCTTAAATCCAAAGGTGACAGAGCTTTCTCTGTCTATGCTCCCCAGCTTTGGAATAGCTTTCCTGATGTTGTGAAATCCTGCCCCACTATTAGTAGTTTTAAATCCAACCAATCCAATCCAATATTTTTATATTGTAATTTAATATGTTTATATGTATGTATATACATATTTAATATGTTTATATGTATGTATATGTATTATTATTATTATTATTATTATTATTATTATTATTTTTATTATTATTTTATGCAAAGCACTTTGGTGCAATGCTATTGCTTTGAAATGTGCTATATAAATAAATTTGACTTGACTTGACTAATTGTTGCAGTACATAATGCGAACGGAATGCTTCAGTTACGTGCCTGGTGTAGCTAACGTTACACTCATAAGAAACTGACCACACTACCCAGAGATTTAGCTTGTTGAACCTATATTCTTCTAACCTAATCGTTAAACCACAAATAATAATATTAGCAACAATATCTTATGCTCAATTAAGTTCGGGTATTGTTCTAGTCTAAAAAACAATACCCGTGCACTATTAGGCTAAGTTGCTATCACTAGAGCTCAGGTATATTTACACTTCAGTCTAATTTATGTCTTCTTGCCATTATTACATTGACCTTTGTAGGCCTACAATGATGTTTTGTTTGATTACTTGCTGTTTACTTAGTGTTTTGTATGTCTTCCAGAGCACATCCTCATGTCAGGCTACACAGCTTTCTAGCCTACATTAGGCCATCACGTTAGAAGCAAAGGTTTGTGATCTAACTTTTATTGTTGTGCTAGTTCGTTTCTAGAAGTCTTTTTCTAGTAGGCTAATACAGGTTCTTATGTGCTCGTCAATGTTTGGGAAAGTCAATTCATGGGTTTCTTCAGGTCACTTTCCACAGGTGTATAAAATCAAGCACCTCGATTATGAATGCAGACTGCATGGTGCTTGATTAATACACCTGTGTAAATGGACCTGATGAAACCCATGAATTGCATAACAGATAGAATTGATATTACCGAATGTCTTCTTGTGGGTGTGCTACTTAGTACATCATACACCTTACCACAGTCACTAAAATCTTTTTGTTTCCATTGTGCCAGTACAGTTTTGTGTGAGATAGTGAATGTCCTGTGTACTATTAGTATCTTGTAACTTGACAGTAATACACATTTATTTACTTTAGGTACCCAAACAGAATACTTCATGAAAAGTATGAGTATTGGTACAAGCACTTCGGATACACCATGGGCATGGGGGCCTGCTACCTCTACTGCAATCAAGCCTGTTCATCCAAGGCCAGCTAGAAGACCTCGGGTTGATCAAGAGGAGGAGGAGGATGAAAGGGACATCTCCACAATAACACCTGATGGCTCCACCTATGGTCCAGCGCAATCAAAGAGCAATGTAATAGAATCATGACAGCCAACGAATGTGTTTTGTGTGTTGTCCCTTCAGATCCCCAGGACAATACAAGCCGAAACAACAACTCACACCTTTTTTCCCTAAATAATCCCAGCACCATCTTAAAAAGGATCTGTAGGCCAGATGTCTGCCTCGTCTGGCAAAAAGAGGACATTGTTAATTCTGTGCATAGTTTGGATGTTCTTGTTTTGTGTTTGCATTATTTTAATAGACTGCAATATTACTATTTGTCAGTGTTTCACGGACCACCTAGCAAAAAAAAAAAAAAAAAAAAAACAGTAGACCTACTTCAACAGTATATTTACACAATAGGCCTTCTCACTAAACCACCTTGCTTATGGTGTCAGAGGATTCATATGATTTAAACTGGCATAGGTTAAAATCAGTGTTGCAGAACTGTTGGTTCAATATTCCAAACAACTCATCTATTATATTTTACCACATCTACTTGTGGAACACTTGAGATAGCTTGCGGACCACACTTTGAGTACCACTGCTGTATGTAAATATAATAAAGTTATTTATTGAAAATTGACCTGTTTTGTATATTTGTTTTAGGAGTTTTATCAGTTTTTGTCCCTTTTAAGCCAAAATTGTGAGTGATGCAAGTCACCCCGCTCACAATTTGTTTGATCTACTGCCCTCTGGGAAGAGGTACAGAAGCCTGCGCTCCCGCACCACCAGACTCACCAACAGCTTCATACACCAGGCTGTTAGGATGCTGAACTCTCTCCCCCCTCTCCCCACTCCACCCTCAGCTACATAACATCCTGGACTTTTAGACCCAAAATGGCTGCCTTGCACTACTCCACTTGCACTACTCCACTTGTACACTTGCACACTTGCAACTTGTTGTTGTTGTCCTGTTGTCCTGAACACTTCTGAACACACTTCTGCTGCTCTTACATAACTTGCACCACTATGCCACTTGCATACTTAGGTCAAACAAAACTACCTCAGCCATTTATTGGCCTGACTTTTGCACTATTATATTGACTGTCTACTGTTTGCACAATTGCACAATTTCTACCAAATTTTGCTGCTCTTATTTCTTCATTGTATGTGCCTTCTTATTTTTACTTTTTATATTGTTTACTTGAATGTTATGTTTGTCTGTGGACCTAATTGGTAAAATATGTCTTGTCTCCACCGTGGGATAGTAGGAAACGCAATTTCGATCTCTTTGTATGTCTTGACATGTGAAGAAATTGACAATAAAGCAGACTTTGACTTTGATATTGGGCTATGTGGTCTTTCAATGATAGTATCATGGAATTCAAACCATAACTATCTATTCCGATAGCATTAGCAGGCTAGGTCAGTGGCAGAACTGCATTTAGGGTGCTTACCTGTGTTGTGAAGTAAAATATCTACTAGGAAGATTGCAAAGACTTTTGACTGTGTAAAGAAATAGGTCTTTATTTTAAAACGGTTCCAACTGTTTATTACTTGAAAGCAAGATGACGATTGTCACAAACGTTTACCTCTTTTAGGAGAAATTAAGCTGACAGGCAATTGTTACCACTCTATTAAACCAACGTTCACCGACAAACAATCAGGAAGCGGTTCTTCTTCCTACTCGGATACTAGGATCAAACACATGAAGTTGTATCTCCGAAGACATTTTGTGCAACAGTTTTGACTCGAGTTTTAGCCAGGTTTTAGCACTGTAAAGTTGAATATGGAGCATAGCACAGGCAGAATCGGATGAGGACGCACTGGAGGAAGCGTCACAGTACTGTTAGCCAATCAGAGGTGAATTCATTAGCATGTCATTAATATTCATGACTAGAGGCGAAATCCAGTCGTTCCTCCCCGCCCACCTTCCCCACCAAACTAGAACAGCATGAAACAGACGCAGGACAGCATTTTTTTTCACCAAAACCGGCTCACAGAGCATTCATCAATACTACAGACCACTGCAAAATTAATGAAAAAACGATGAGATGAGACCTTTAAGGAACCAATACTAGCAATGAATTTGGAAATGGTGTACTAGAGATTGAAGAGTAGGAGTCTGAGCGAGGAGCTCCTCTGGTTTTCCGATACTTTGGCCTTTCAGATGTCAATAGCCATGGGTACACCCGTCCACCTTTATAATCCATTGTATCCCTCTTAAATTTCACAATCTTTCTTTTCTGTAATTCTTGCTGGTATTTCTCATTAATGGCATTAAGCTCATCTTCGGGTCCACATCACTGCTGGTTTTTAGTTTCCCTTCTACTGAATCAATCTCTTGATGTGGGTCTGGCTCATCAGGCTAGGGTACAAGTTCCCAGACCAAACATCTTGATAGGGTATTGATCTTTGAATAAAATAGAAATGGGTCAGCACCTATGACCTATCCTTAAATTGACAACACCAAAACCGTGTTTATAAACACATTTGGATAAGTGTGGTTTTTGAATAAAATAGAAATGGGTCCACCTATGACCTTTTCCGTTTGATGGCAGTTGTTTAGGCCCACTGATGTTTTTCCAGCCCTCCAGCCTCCCTTTGGGTAACCCAGTGTTTCATGTCACAACGCTATGAATTGTTGGTAATTCCCTTGAGTAAAGTCTGCATAGATGCCGACTTACGGAAAGGGCACAGAAAGGGTGTGAGCGAACACGCATGCACTTCACAGTTTCGCACTGGGACAGCCCTAAGCCCTCACAAAGTTCCCGGGAACGCACAATAAATTCCGTGAAGCAGTGAGGGGAGAGATTGGGTTTCAGCCTAAGTTTTCAAGAGGGGTCTGGCTGCAGACCATGGGGAGAGTGGAGCTCCACTCTAAAACGGAAACACGTGACTTCCACTCCAACAGCCACACTACTTTGTCTTCACCGCGACACAGTTTCAATTTAATAAGCTGCTTCACAGACCAGTCATAATGACTTGCTCTCAAAATGTTGTGTCAATTATAAAACTTCAAATGTTTATTATGAATTGTATGTCAAAGGAAATAAAACAATGTTCACCCATGTGGGCTAAAATCTATCTCTGCTCCAAAGCATTTAGAATAGAATTTGCTATTGAATTCAACATTGTGATTGATTAAAATTATTGTGTCAAGCATGAAAAACTCTAGCCTACAGTATCTAATATCGACGTGAAGACCTGCCACATCAGTGCCAGAAGTGTAGTGGTAAAATAAGAGGTGGGTAAACTATGAATTCTGTGATCACGGTAAGGTGGACTGTCATATTCGGTATTGGATTTTTTAAAGAAGCATTCAGAACTTGTTTGATGATGGTGGAGGTTACTGTCCAATGTTTATAACAATACCAGTGGTTTTAAATGGTTCCTAGAGTGTTGATGAGTGTATATATTGTGAATGTGGTATACAGTGTGATTTTTGAATGTTAGAAGGTGAATAAACTCTTTTGAGAGGTGGATAAACTCTAATAAGAGGTGGATAGACTCTATTTCTGAAAATTCAGATGTGGATAAACTGTGTTTATTTGTGTTTAAGCCTCCAGTACAGCCTTGGTGGCAACACTTATAAATTAATCAGATTTTCTGTATCTATAGCTTAATTAATCTATCGTGAGAATCATTAGGCTATTATGATTAATCCGGTCTAAACCCATCAAAATGCCCTACAATTTCGTTTAGCCTTTAATTTGGGTATGCATTAGCCCAACTTCAGATAGGCTACTTCAGATAGGCTAGGATTTTATTTGCACAAGCGTTTATGAAATTCTCCATCATAGCTTAATAAACCATTATGAAACACAACAAGCTTAAATGGTGATATTAAGATATTGTGATATTGCTTTGGAGCAGAGTTTTTATTAACTCTACATAACAAACATTTTGTAACCTTATTAAAATAGGGAAAAATGTCTAGCGAAATTATGCTTTAAAGCAGTTTTATTGAGTTTTGCAGAGCTTCATCTTTGTAGGCCTATTGTGCACATTGACACCATGCTGCATGGTGATTTTACTCTGTGGACAATTCGCTGATTGTTATAGGCAATACCCTACCACCTTGGCTGAGTTTCAATTTCAGAACGTCAAATAGCCTGACATTTGACACTCGAATCTAACCCCCTTGCAATCAGAGGCAGAGTCGGGGGGCGGGATCTTGGAGTGGACGTGAGTGACATAGGCCCTACTTCCGTCCTATGGAGCTCCACTCTCATGGCCAGTCTGCAGCAGACATGGCAGCAGACCCTCTTGAAGTTTAAAGGAGAACTTGGCAACTATTTCAACGTAATAAACCCGTTTAGTAATCATTTGGATGGTTAAATGACCTGTTCTGGTGAAAATGGTGACTTTCCCCGCTGCACCTAGCGTCCCCAGGCGGAAAACCAACCTTGCAACATTGACACTACCATCCTGGAAAGAGAAGTGAGAAACAAGAAACTCGTTTGAAATCGTGTTTCTTACCTAGTAACATAGTTCTGCCAAACTTATGCTAACCGTTCGCTAGCTTGTAAACAAATCCATGTGCTATATCGTTACCTTTTCCCAGTTTGAAATAGTAGGCTATGCACAATTTCTCCAGCAGAGGGGGAAATCCTGCCAAGTTTCCCTTTAAGGAAATGAGCCTGTTTCCTGTGTTTGCAGTTGTTTCCTGATATTTCTTCAAGCATAGGCCTACCCTTTGGATAACCCTGTTTTTTTACATCATAATGCTATGAAATGTCGATTATTCATTTGGGAAAGTTCTGCATAGATGCCAATTTACTGTCAGAACGTCTGTGAGCAAGCCCTCACTTGACGATTTTACAGTCAGGACAGCACTCACTCACAGCCTTCACGAACTTGCCGACAGCGCGCATGTGAGTCCTTGCGTGGGGACAATGGCATTGTAAGTAAGCAATTTTGGATGTAGGCTACATTTTAGAATGGAGAAAGGGGTGCAGGCACAGGGGAGAGAACGGTCTGGCTTCCAGTAATCTCTGCTGCACTTCTTTCCTTCCGGTAGGGAGCTCCAAGTTTTGTCATCATAACCGATCATATTTGAAACTGAAAGTGCCTTAACTCCAACTCAAATTAACTGAACGACGGTAGCCCACGAAGAAGAGACACGCTGTAGCCGACTGTAGCCCTTTTCCAACACCATGATAACATTAAACCGGTCGGGGAATTAACTAAATGTGAAAGTGAAGTCTACCTTTTAATCTTTTCGTTTTCAATCATCGACAGTGAAAGAAACATCAATCAATATCTAGATTGACATCAAACCGAGTTTACTGAGTTTGAATTGACTTTAGTTTTCGTTCAAATATGATCGGTTATTATGACAAAACGTAGGCTATATTTTTTCCATCCAAGATGGTAGGACCAGTGACGTGCCAGCGCAAAATCAATTATAGTCTAAGTGGGTTTGGTAAAAATTGTAAACATCTTAACGAAAATAAACTCATTTAACATCATTTTAAATGAGTTGGTCATCTTTGGTTTAGTCATTTATTTACAGATTCCTCGTTTGTGTGTGAACCCACATCTGAGCATTGCACTCATCCACCAGAGTTTCTGTAGCCTAGGCAATATATGGTATTCATTAGCTAAATTATTGTATTTATTCATTTATTTACCTACCTTTATTTGGAATAGAACATATTGAGATCTCTTTAAGTGGGCCCTGGCCAAGAAGGATGCACACAGAAAAAACTAAACAAAAGACAATTGACCAAGACAGCAATGACAACAGTGACATACACAAATAAAACTGAAACAATACCAAATTTAAAAACATGAACAGACAGATCAGTGTTTCCTAGAGAATTGAAATCCATTTGTGGTGGTTGGTTTGCAGAATTAACTTGAATGCAACAGTTTTTAACAAATTAGCACAGTGTGGTTATGATGCTAACCAGATTTAAGCACAATTTAGTACAACCTGGAAAATCATTGTGTGGTGGTCAATGTTGATATTGTGGTGGGCTGCCACAAATAAGTCAATGTATGGGAAACACTGCAGATTGATAGAATTGATTGGAAAATGACACAATCTATTAATGAGATGAAGAGCTCCAGTTTTAAATGTTTCTACAGCGTGTTCCATGTAGCCTACTATAACTAAAGGCTGTCTTGCCAAACTCTGATCTTACTGAGGGATCATCAAACAGACCTGGTAGACATTGTACCCAGTTTCACTAGTTTAGTGCAGACATATAAGAAGCTGACCAATAATTGTTGTGTACACAAAGATCAACCAGTGCATTTCTCTCTTTACATAAAGTGAAAGCCAACCAACCATGTCATAAAATACAGTGATGATGAGTAGAGAAATTTGCACGTTATAAATCTCAGTGCTGAATGATACACAGAGTCTAATGACTGTAACACTGTCTTGGAGATATGTCTATAAAGCACATCACCATTAATCTAAAATTAGGTAAAACGTAGATTTATCTAGCTTGCTGTGTAAAACAAAAGCCATTTTTAAAATAAAAACCCAACATTCAGCCAACAACAACAACAAACATTTTTTGAGCTGTTGTTTGACATGCTATTAGAAAGACAGGTCATCCTTCAACATAAAACCCAAGTATTTATATGATGAAACCTGGTATGTTTCAGTAAGTGCAGTAAGTGAAGGTGCAAAACAATAGGTGATTATCATTGGCATACAAATTAATATTGGCATTTTAAACATTATTGCTGAGATGGTTATTATATATATGATTTTGCCTAGTAATTACATTTGCATTCATACACATGGTCTGCTGTGTTAAGCACCATATCAAGCAGGGCATAGCATCTCGGTCCTTCTGTGGATCTGGATGCTGGAGCCATGGGCGGATTATGAACTTTCGGGCCCCTGAGATGCATTAAGGGCCCAGATGCATTAAGGGCCCAGATGCATTAACGGCCCCTGGGCCCAGATGCATTAAGGGCCCCTGAGATGCATTAAGGGCCCAGATGTATTAAGGGCCCCTGGGCCCAGAAGCATTAAGGGCCCCCCACTTATTGTCGTATATGTGGGAGGGGGGTTTGGGGGTCCTCCCCCAGAAATGTTTACATTTTTTTGATGTGATTTCCTGTATTCTGGTGCATTTTGGGGATGGCCAATACTAAATTTAATCAGATTCATAGCCTTCATCCTGATTTGTTGATATTGAGGCAATGATTCCATGCAAAGGCTTGGGCTTCAGGGCCCCCTGACCCCTTGGGCCCCTGGGCCTGGGACCGGTAGGCCCGTGCAGTAATCCATCCCTGGCTGGAACTTTGACTTTTTTAACATTGCAAGCGATCTGCTAGACTGGCCATTGGCCATCTCCTTGGTACGCTTTGCTTCTACAAGGGTCTGGGATCTCGGCTATTGACGAACGTTTGCAAGCTGGATGCGTGGACTCGAAGTTTGAAACGATTGGTTCTGATTTCACCCAATCGCTAACGTTTGGCCATGACGTATGTTATGCGCCAGCTCGATCATGAAGTAAGCTACACTACAACGCTCACCAGGAATTGCGTGCACTGCTGTATACAACAACCATTCCCCACCAGAGCGAATGAGAGTGTGGGTAGAAGATGTTAACAAGTGGCCAGAGATTCATTGGCTCGCTAAATATGGCTGGTATCTGGTTGACAAGCCCACGAAAAAGTAGTACAAGTAGCCATTTTTCTTGATGTTTTCTTGACGTTTTAGTCAATTCACATGCTCACAATTCAATGGGATGGAAAGCTTTGTGACGTGAACCGTGAAGGGGTGAACTGTAGGCTACCGATGCCGGCTTTGCGATACAAATTTAAGAGTTAGTGGAAGAATAGCAAATTGCAGATTACTATTCGACAGTAAGGTTGAAGATAACATATTGTAGGCCTAACGCAGATGAGAAGTTAGGAGACAGGGAGGCTGATATATCGTTCCAAAAACTCCCGTCATTTATTTCCTATAGATGTACAGGCTAGTGCACGGGCAACAGGAGGTGTTCACTACAAAACAACAAACTGATCGCTGATAAATCATGGTCTCAATCACTCGTCATTCATACTCATCGGCCAACAACACAACGCAACACAACTCACTCGCACGTAATCCACTTCTACTCTGACTAAACTTACTAGACGTCTTAGAACCCCCTATACGAACCCCTAAATATTCCCTGGAACTCATTGACACATTCCATGACACAAGAGGGAGAGGGAGACACAAACACGCACGCACACACACACACACACACACACACACACGCCGGGAAAACAGAAGACACAGGGGAAAGCCCAACACGGGAGCAAATAGCCTCGGCGCTCAGATATCAGCTGTGATCATTGAAAACACGCCGCTTCGCTCATAGCGGGTCTGCCGCACATGCTGTAGGCTAATTAATATCGAGGCTACTGCGCAATGCAAATCAAACTTTTCCCAAATCCTGTAGGGCCACGACATCTTTGCCCGAAATAAAATGTGTTAAACACTCCTATTGTTCGGACTTCAATTCCTGAATATTTGGAAACGTAGCCAGCACGGACTGAATTACTTCATTAACTCCCGCCATTGCCAACTCCTCGAGGAGTGGACTACAATTCAAACACAGCGCAGAATCTCAACGTCGTCTCACAACTCCCGCCTCCTGCTCGCTGATTGGCTCGGGGTCGAATTGCTCGTTGCGAGCGAGGCCAATGGCCGGAATGCCAGACGGAGTCGTGGAGGGAGATGAAAATCGAGCGGAAGTACGTAGGAAGGCCAGGCTAGCGATCTGCAGTCCCTTGACTGCTCTTGTTTACTTGGTTTCTCTTGTTAAATGACAGCACCATTAGACAGTGTCAGACGACAATGTTTGAAAGCTTAAAGGTGCAGTCCATGATTTAAGCTCATAACAGTTTTTGTCACATTCAGCAATCATTTCCTACCTGCCCATTCAGGGAGTACAGTGTAAAAATCCCCATTCTGCTAATTAATTTAAATATAAACGTGACTTCCTGCACATTCAATGACTGCACCTTTAATGTGCAGTATTGGATACTGCCGCTGATACTGCCTAGACTAGTCACTACTGAATGTCTCTTCTTAAACAGGTCATTTTTAAGAAGCAAGCTGAACATGGCTGAGAAATCCCCTCTCCAGGAAAGATACCAAGCCTGCATGATCCTGAGTGGAGCTGGAGATGCACTGGGGTACAACCGTGGCAACTGGGAATTTGAGCCAGATGGCGAAAAAATCCATAAGGAGGTAGCAGCGAGAGGGGGCTTGGAGAACCTGGATGTTAAGGAGTTTCCTATTAGTGACGACACTGTCATGCACCTTGCAACAGCTGTAGCCTTAGCGGAAACTGGCAAAGACGCATCAGTGAAAGACTTGTATGGCACCTTGGTCAAAAAGTACATAAAGTGTATGGATGATATGGATGGCAGGGGCCCAGGTAAGAATATGATAAAAAATGTTGTCAATGCCTTTTTTGATGAAACCTCAACTCATTGGGTGAGATCAGAATTTAGCCAATAGATCCCTTCAATGTTTGTAAACATCCAGAGCCTAGTATTAAATATTAATATATTAAATCTTAATAAATTAGTCTTAGCTAATGGAGATTGTCTGCCTAATCCTGAGCTGACGACAGAATGGGTAGAAGATGTTAACAAGTGGCCAGAGATTCATTGGCTCGCTAAATATGGCTGGTATCTGGTTGACAAGCCCAAGAAACAGTAGTACAAGTAGCCATTTTTCTTGATGTTTTCTTGACGTTTTAGTCAATTCACATGCTCACAATTCAATGGGATGGAAAGCTTTGTGACGTGAACCGTGAAGTGGTGAACTGTAGGCTATATCATTAATGTCAGGAATATAGACGACTTCACTACATGTTAGTGGACACTGGTGTACTGTAGGTAGCCAGACTACAGTAGAGGTGCTGCACTTGAAATCACTGGGAAATCGTAATGATACCAAGCTGCCTCCTACATTTTGACTTTTACCAATTTGTTGGAGGGGGTTATTTATTACAGAAACATTTGTCATCTTTCAGTATAAATCTTTAGTTTGACCCCCCTCCACTATAGGTTTAGACGATTTCAGTCTTTTATACTGGTATTATTTATACCTCAAACATTGACAATTTTTGCACAGTGTTGCTTTAACAGTGTAGTAAAACCATTACCCCTACCCTTTCACATCTCCAGGTAACATGTGCATGAGAAGCACTGTCTATTTAAAGGCAAACCAGGCGGGAGACTGGAGGATCCCTTTCAGCAAAGTTGGTGGGGGCTGTGGTGCTGCCATGAGGGCCATGTGTGTGGGCCTGCGCTTCCCCAGGCCTGAGCAGGAGCGCCTCCTGGTGGCCGTGAGTGTGGAGAGCGGCCGCATGACCCACCACCACCCCACGGGCTACCTGGGGGCGCTGGCCGCTGCGCTGTTCACAGCCTACGCGGTGAGGGGCGCACCACGGGTAGAGGCCTGGGGCCAGGGTCTGATGAAGGTGCTGGAGAAGGCCAAGGAGTATGTGCAGCAGGAGGGCTATTGTGTTGAAGAAAACCTGAAACATTGGTGAGAATTCAGCCTGAAAAGGGAATTCATGAGACTGTATATTTTGTCATGATATATTTGAATGTTAAAAGTTTAACATTTTAAAATGTCTAGAAATTTTAATAGAATGTGAAGAAACAACCATTTTATTATATTGCCTAGATATCCTCTAAAGTTACCATGCAAACCAGCTGTTTTGTGATTAGGGCTGGGACAACGCGTCGACGTAATCAATGACGTCGACGCAAAAAATACTTCGACGCAAAATATGCGCATCGATTTGTCAAGCATAAGGTGTGCAGCCAAATATTTTTAATTTTACACCTTCAGTGTTTCCCATACATTGATTAATCTGTAGCGGGGCGCCACGAAATCAAAACCGGCCTATTTAAATTAAAGATCAGACAAAATCCTTTCATTGAGCTGCACTTTTTACGCACGCAGCCTTTCCTTGCCCCGCCTGCTCTCTCTCTCGTAACGAGCCTACTGCCCCTCCTCTGCATGTGCATTTAACAAAATATTCATTGGATTGTTGTTGCCACATAGAAGCATTGCATAGAACTAGGCTAAATTGCTATTAAATCCGCTTACGGCTCCCACACACAGCTGCGTTCCGTCAACGCATTCCAGTGGGTGTTCCCGACGGTAGCTATGCAAATGACTTGAAGTAAAACCGTAATGTGATTGGTTGGTGCCGTCCGTAGATTGGCTTGATTGGCCGGTGCTGTCTGTCGGTGCAGCAACAGCTGAACTCCTCAACGCGAGCAGCGGGAGAAACGCAAAGCGACGGACCCACAATTCAGTTCGGCAACGGATCACGTGAGCCCATTTAAAGTGAATGGGATGCGTCTCCAGCAACGCGATGCACGCAGCTGTGTGTGGGAGCCGTTAGCATCGTGACCATGCTGCGCAAATTTGTTCAAAACTGCTGCATTAAAGTTAACTCTACTAAGGTCATATCACAACATAGTAGGCCTACATTGATGAATCTAAACTAAGTTACGTTATTCAATCAAGCAATATCTGTTAGAATACTGTTTGGATGTCGAGTTTAGCATGCTTACTTACAGCTGCTTGTCAATTTTGTTACTCATGCAGGGCTCATTTTATTGACTCTGACACTGAATGTTTGCAAAATCCCGATGTAAATGGAAAAGTGCTTTCCAAGACTCAAAAGTGCTTGTCCCAAGGAGAAGTACGAACCGTTATTTGAACTAACTACGTTATGATTTTTTTTTTTTATTAGATAAATTTAAGTATACAAACAGTATACAAAGAGTATACAATAATACAGTACAAAAGCATTGTTCAAACTACGCCAGGAGGATGTACATTGCACAAAAATAATAATAAAATAAAATAATAATGATATCATAAAAACACATTGTAAAGCACAAAAAGTGTTTTGACAGCCTTCTTATTATTACTGCTAGAAATTGTTGTTATATATTGTTTAACGTCTATACCAAATTCTGTAAAATTGGGTTTTTTATTCTGAAATTTAGACTTATGAATGTAGTATTTTGTTAATATTATTAATACATTAATCAAGTAGAAATAAGAGGCAAGATTTCTGCTTTCATAAAAACCAAACAAGACATTCTCCCATTTCAAACTAAAGTCTGAATGAATGGAATCAATGATGAGACGAGTAAGCTTACTCCACAAAAGTTTTGAATAAGGGCAAAGCCAAAATAAATGAATAATTGTTTCTCTTTCAACCCCACAAAAAGAACAATTGACATTGATGTCTTTTTTTAATTTCTGCAAATAAAAATTGGTAGGATAAAATCTATGTAGCATTTTGAAAGATATTTATTTAACTTTGTTGGTCAAAAAGAATTTTTGTGGCAAAAGCCAAACTTTTTCCCAACAGATGTCCCCCACACAATTGGACCAGTGTGATAATGAACAAGGAGTAGTAACAAGGTCTTGTTGGAAAAGTATACGAATAGTTCTGTTTATATTCCTTTGTGTCACACACACTGCTCAATGTAGGGAGAAATGGACTCACCCCCATTCCTCTAAAGAGTGAAATAATACCCGATGGTATTGCATCAAATACAATTGAGAATTCCTTTGGAGGAATGGGTATTCCATACGTGTAAAATATGAATATGAATATAGTTGGCCATGCTGGTTAAACAAAATAATATTATTACCAAACCATGTTTTAAAGAAAATAGATCTATTTTTGTAAAGGACATTTCTATTATTCCATATATAGAATTTATGGGGGCTGAAGTTGTGCTTGTAAATTAAAGACCAAGCCAACAACATTTGCTTGTGGAAAGAAGCCAATTTAAGAGGTGTTTTGTCAATACTTTAGCTGCATTGTAAAAGAAAGTTAAGACCACCTTGAGGAATGAAGTTCCATAATGATCTAGGACATCTGAAAAAACACCTGATCTAGTTGATTTTAAATGTATAATTCAGCGTAGTGAAGTCTAAAACATTTAAGCCACCTTTGCTGTATTCATTCATTAAGACTGACTTTCTCATATAATGGGTACGATTTTTCCATACAAAGTTAAATAAAATGTTGTCTATAGCATCGCAAATTTGCTTGTTAACACTGAGAGAGAGTGCAGCATAAGTTAATCTAGAAATCCATTCTGCCTTTGACAATAAGACTCTGCCTTTCAAAGAAAGGTCTCTAAGTAACCATTGATTCAACTTTTTCCTAGTCTTTTCAATTAAAATTAACAGATGACCTTTGAGAGTCATTTTTATCTAAGGTAATACCTAAATACACTACATAATCTTTCACAGGAATATTTGAAATAGAGTCAACGTTAGAATCCTTTATAGCCAACAGTTCACATTTTTTTAAGTTCAGACGGAGACCTGAAGCCTTAGTGAATAATTTTATGATATCAATGGCAAGAGGAACTTGAGAGCTATTCTTAAAGAACAATGTTGTATCGTCAGCTAACTGACTAATAATGATAGTTCGATCAGCAATAGTGATGCCCTGCAGATTGCTTAACTTGAGATGAGTGCACAAAAGTTTGGCTGCCAGCAAGAACAAATAGGGCGATATAGGACATCCTTGCCTAATGCCTCGCTGTACATTAAATCTGGCAGAAGATCCCAATTTAAGATTAATAGAACTATTAGCATTATGGTAAAGGGTTCTGATGACATTGCAAAAATAATCCCCAAAACCAAATTTCTTCAGTGAATGAAAAAGAAAATTATGTTCCACTGTATCAAAAGCCTTAAAAAAGTCTAAGAAAAAAATAAGACTGTTATCTGAAATTAAGTGAGAATAATCAAGTAAATCTAAGACCAATCTTATATTATCAGTAATATGTCTGTTGGGCATGAACCCAGATTGCTCTTCATCAATAACAGAGGGCAGAACTCCTCTTAAAATAATAGCCTTGATCATCTTAAAATAATAGCCAGTATCTTATAATCATTGTTCAATAAACAGATGGGATGCCAATTATCAATATAAAGCAGGTCCTTACAAGGTTTTGGTATAAGTTATTATCCCCTGAGTCATGCTCCAAGGCAGAGTGTTGCTTGAAATACTTTCATTAAATACTTGCAATAAGAAAGGAGCCAACTGCAATGAAAAGTTTTTGTAAAATTCTGATGTTAAACCGTCAGTTCCAGGTGATTTATTGTCTTTGAGAAGGCTTATGCAATTACTGACTTCTGTAAGAGATAAGGGAGAATCACAAGTATCTCTATCCCCTTCAGCTGGGGGATATTCTTTAGCAAATTAAAAATATGTAAAGTATCTGTTTCAGAGTAATTTGTGGTATATAAGGTCTGGTAAAACGTGGAACAAAACTTAGAGATGCGTTTTGGGTCATCAGTTACTGCACCATATATGTTAATTTGATCGATGGTGTTAAGCTTAGCGCGGTATTTTCAAGCTTAAAAAAATAAGCGGAATTTTGTTCTCTTCCTCAAGCCACTGTCTTCTCGACCTAATGAAAACACCTTCTGCCCTCCTTTTATATACTTCATCCAAGTTCTTTTGCAATTTGATAATTTCTACCTTGTCATCCTCTGTTAAGGCATCTGGAGATAGCTGAGATAGCAAAGAAATGTTACTATGATGTTTTTTTTCCTCTAGCGCTCTATGTTTGGCCAGATCGCTCCCAAATGTCCTTAAATATTTGGATGACTCATATTTAAATAACTCCCAATTAAGACTAAAATAATTTTCAACGGTGGCCTTACTAAAAAAATGTGAAATTAAACCAGAGATCTTAGATTTCACTTGTTCATAGCCCAAAAGGGAGTTGTTGAGCTTCCAATAACTGGCTTTTTTACTGATATTGTCTGAGAAAAGTAAGTTAATAGATAAAGAAATCGCTTTATGGTCACTTAAAGGACATGGTGAGTAGGGCTTTGACTCTGAACTTCGTTATTCGAATATAATTCGATTATTTTAAAAATGAAAGATATTCGAACTAATTTTAGGGATCTCTTAATATTCAAACCTGTAGCCTATGGAAATATTTTTTTGTAAATGTATTTGGTTGTAGCCTAAACGTTGTTTTCAATTCAGATTCCGAGGTTTTTTTCACGCCTTCTGAAGTGAAATCGCGAGCTCATTAGCAAGGCTATTATTGGCCATCTGGGCTCCTGTAGGTTAGCATCCTGGCTGGTTCGTGTTTAGTGAGCAGCTCCCACATAGACATTTTTATTTTAAACTTAACCTTCCTCTGATTTTAATCACCTTAGTTATCAATCAAAGCAAACAGGGAAAAGAAATGGCACAACAATCATTTAAAACACTCAAATAAATAAATGTGCAGATACGTCTGAATGAAAAGCAGCACTGGTTGAAGCCTGGAAATATTGTAAACAAAGTAACGTTAGCTTAATTTGCTAGTTTATCATTTATCATATAGGTTAGACTGTTCAGTTTCCCCACGTGTGTTTAAGTTTCAATTGAATACTTTTTCTCCTTGGGACAGGCCCGTTTGAGTCTTGGAAAATACTTTTCCATTTGCATTGGGATTGAGATGATTAGAATTTAGCAGTCAATTTGAATGCAGTAGTTTTGAACAAATTTGTGCAGCGTGCTAATGATGCTAACCGGATTTAATAGCAATTTAGCCAGTCGTCTTGCACGATTAATGTTTGGATTACATGTGCATGTTGAGGAGGGATGCGCCTGTTGAGAGGGAGAGAGAGAGAGAGTGCACGGGGCAAGGAGAGTCTGTGTTGAGGTAACGTTAGGCCTACTTCTACCGCCTACTCTGGTAGAGTTTGACATACTACAATGCAAGATATATTTAGCCTATTTTATTTATGGACAACATAAGGCAGGAGGTGTGTGTTGCTTTTAATTATGAATGTTCTATCTAACGTATTTTTTTATCGATACCGATTACATGTGCTATACATATCGCTATCGTTGTATCGCCCAGCCCTATGCTCAATCATAACAATTTTGACACACGCATTTACTCAGCCTTTCGTGCACGTAGTCTATTGACATTGACTGATACACTGCCCTCTGGTGGACAGAACAAATAGAACTTAAGTTTGATACCAATATCGGTCTTACGGAAGACATTTAATGGTTAAAATATTATTAATACATATTCGAATATATTCGAATTTTAATATTAATAAACAAACGAACTTCGAATATGATTTTTGGGCAAAAGTCAAAGCCCTAATGGTGAGATATTTACTACAATATTCTCTTCATATACGCTGCTAGAGACCAACCAAAAGTCTATGCAGGATAATCTAGAATTAACTTTGTTGTTCCAGGTGAATACAGCTGCATCAGGAAACTTATTTCTCCATACATCCACCAAATTGAAAGTGTCCATAAACCGTTTAAGATAGGAATTTCTAGTGTGACTACCAGGTGGAAATCTATCAATAGCAGGATTGAGGATTTCATTAAAATCCCCTCCCATTACCATGTGGGCATTTGGGAATTTAGCTGACCAAAATTTAAGTTTATTTTCTAATTCCATAAATAACTGCACATTTTCTGTGTTGTCATTGTACCCATACACATTCATAATAAAAGTCCTTTAGGGTCTGAGTGTAGAATATCCCCATTAAATTTATGCTTCAAGGTCAAAACCCCTGCAGACCTTTCACTACAGTTAGCAAACCCAGAGACTTTCTAATGTGGAGACACAGCACTCAAAAAATACTCCACAGAAATGCATAGGGCTAGTTTGTCATGCCAATATGGCCGTTGTCTACACATATCCCACCCCTTCCTCGGCAAAACGTCGACATGTGAATACATTGAGCCAATCATGTGGTGTGATGTGAATACATTGAGCCAATCATGTGGTGTGATGTGAATACATTGAGCCAATCATATGGTGTGTTGTGAAGACATCGTGCCAATCATGTGTTGTGATCTCGCCGCTGGAGCAAGATTGGTGTCGTGAAGCCTTGCACACGCGCAGTTCGACCCAAAGACTGTGCCCGATGAGTGCCCATAAAACGTTGGTATATGGCCGCCGAGTGGAGGGACTTGCCTAAAAGGACTTTGGCAAACCACATATCATTACCCCATTTGCTTCTCCAGAAATTAACATAATTTACAACTGAATGAGATTCCTGACAAAAACAAAAATTTGTATTATGCTGTTTAGCAAACAAAAATAAGGCTTTACGCTTTTACGTTTCTTAATCCCCTGGCGTTAAAGGAAACTATACACAAATAAATGCTTTAAGAGATAAAACTTCTTAGAATATGAGAAAAGTATCAAAAACTGTTACTTAGAGCAACCTGTAACAGTACCTCACTATGAGAAAACCCTTAATTCACTAAGGCATATGAACCAATGTTACCTGTAACAGTACCTCACTATGAGAAAACCCTTAATTCACTAAGGCATATGCACCAATGTTACCTGTAACAGTACCTCACTATGAGAAAACCCTTAATTCACTAAGGCATATGCACCAATGTTACCTGTAACAGTACCTCACTATGAGAAAACCCTTAATTCACTAAGGCATATGAACCAATGTCACCTGTAACAGTACCTCACTATGAGAAAACCCTTAATTCACTAAGGCATATGCACCAATGTCACCTGTAACAGTACCTCACTATGAGAAAACCCTTAATTCACTAAGGCATATGAACCAATGTCACCTGTAACAGTACCTCACTATGAGAAAACCCTTAATTCACTAAGGCATATGAACCAATGTTACCTGTAACAGTACCTCACTATGAGAAAACCCTTAATTCACTAAGGCATATGCACCAATGTTACCTGTAAACCAACACAAACCGGATTTTCCCTCTTTTTCAGCACATTATGTGCAACGTCACGTCACTATTACAGAGGAGAAACAGACTGTTTAATAGTTCAACGCAGTTAGGCCTCTTAACTGTAGCCTAAAACAAAACCTACATGCAGCAACGGGCGAATTCGTGTGACGCGGCACTTCTATGCAGACGGCATCATCTGCGATCTGTCAGCTCTTTTCCCTCGATGAAGGCTCTTGCACCAACTTCTTAATCAATGGCCAGAGCTGAAGTCTGGCTTCCTTGACTGGTTGTGGAAGATCTTCGGCTAGCCACAGGTTGTTGTCCCTCAGATAAGGGTGGTTTTTTGCAGCCTTCCATAAGGAATCTCTGTAGCACCGGAGTACGAATCGAATAATTACTCCTCTTGGTCTGGGTTTCGTGGCGGTGTTCTTGTTTGTGTTGCTCTGAACTGGCCTCCCGAGCAGGCGCGCGGGAACATATTTTTGACCAGGGGTGCTGAATAACAAAATAATGGATGTCCGACGATTTCTCCTCTAGCATGGTATGATTCGAATTTAGACAGCTAAATACGCCATTTCAGCGCCGTGTATGAGTAGACCCTCTGGTAGACCTAAGCGCGAGAACAGCCACATTCCACTGCAACTATGCACAGCACTTGCCACTCCGACTCATCAATAAAAACTGCGCGCACACACACCAGACCCATAGAAGCACATGCACTTGACTTTACATCATTAAACTATTTCAGTATACTGCTTTTCTGATTGTCAAAACCACACCAGAGATGTTTGGCTTGAAAATATAATTAGGCTGCAATGACCTACAATGGCAAACAATTTCTGAGTAGCCTAACTTATGGCGTCTCCACTCCACAGCAAAAGTGTCCTAACCACCAATTACAGCGGTTTCTATCTGAGCGACTCCAATAGTGAAAGGATTTCCGTGTCATATTTCGGTGGCACTAGCTAAGCTGTCGTGGAACTCGAGATGACATGTCTACTGATAGGCAACAGGTTCGTGGATTTGGGCTAGATCAGCCACATTGCCTGACACTAACAGAAACAGCCGTACGTGAGGTCGTGGGCTTGCCAAAGACTAATTGCAAAAGATGCATCCTACCTCATCTGTTGTCGTTTGGTATTCGAAATTGGGCTTTTCACAATCCAACGATATATCCAAGTGCAAACTAGTCGGTGATGGTATATGGAAACTGGCAGTATGCATGCTACACGGAGTTCTAACAGGTGCATGGCCTAATAAGCAGGCAAGATATAACCCACAATCGCCATGGTCTCGTTATCAATTAGTGTTTGTGGTAATAATGGCAGCAACAATAAAACCATCTTGATCTTCATCATTTTGACAGATCAGCAGCCTCTGGATGGTCATATGCATAGTTAGCCTACCTTTAGTTTGCATTTACATTTTAAACACTGAATCTACTGTCTTTACTGCCGGGAGAGAAAAAAAATCCTGTATTCTTTTCTGTAGCCTAATATTCTTTTCTCGAAGTCAACTAGCCTGCTTGCAACGTCTCTCCTCAGCGAGTCACGTCACTTTCACTTCTATAGCTAGACTATAATGTTTAATCTATGGATAGCTATATGCAAAGCTATCCATAACCTGTTTTGCTATTTGCCTATTTGACAACAAATATAATGACACTGCGAATTTGTAGGCCTATATTGACAAAAAGCAAGGGGTGCTGCAGCACCCACCTTCCCGCGCCCTTGCTCCCGAGACGATGTACAACGTCGATTGCTTCTTCAGGTTTAATCTTTGAGTCTGGGAGGACGGCGCGGCACACTTCTACAACTTTATTCATCACGTTCTCCTCCTTGCCTTCTGCCAAGCCATAGATTTTCAGGTTCCATCTTCTGGAGTATGTCTCCAAGTCAGACATACGAGTGAGAAGGGACGAGTGTTTACGCCCGCTACTACCTTCTGAGTATCTTTGATCTCGTTACATGCAAAGTCAAGTGTCTTTTTTAGCCCCTCTATTTTCAGTGAGTTCTCATCTATCTTCTTCGAATTGACGCTGACTAGCATCTCAATAGAATCAGCTCTCTCGTTGATAAGTTTAGAGAGAGTGGCAATGACAACATTGTCTTGTGTCGAATCGTTTTCCATTCCGTATAAAGCCTTTTTAGCTGCAGGAGATTTGCATGGGGTTATAGGTAGAGAGGGAAATTTGTCTTTGGTCATTACAGCTACTGTTGATATAGCATTAGCAGCGTAGTCGTGACACGAGGCTATCAGCACATTACATGGTGGGGTCGAGTTGGTAGAACCGTTTTTATGCATTGTTTTCAAGTCGCGTTTTTGCATTAGGTTGCAGTATTATGTCACTCTAGGGTAACAATGGTTCGTTTTGAGGTTGTTAATGTTGTTTTCTATGAATAATCTTCGAGTTCATATATTTAATGCAGGAGCTCGTCAGAAACACACCTCACACGGCAGCCATCTTGGCACCACCTTTTATGAATTGCATCCACACATCAGCAGCCTTTAACTGTGTTAAGTGTTACAATTGCAAGGGTTCCCTCAGGAACGTCTTAAAGTGGCAGGCACTCAATTAGACCTATACACTTCTGAACTTTATTGAATGCTACCTCTGATTAAGAATACATTACTTTGCACTTGTGTAGTCTTTTATTTTGGAATTTTAAGCAATAAACATATATTGCAATGTTAAGGAATTCATGTTTTTTCATTCAGATATGTAAATCAACATGTATAAATTGCTATTAGTCAATTAACAGGGAGATAATCGAATCGAAATCGAATCGGACTGAAAAAATGAATCGTTAGATAAATCGATGCATCGAAAAAATAAAAGCTAGATTAATCGTTTAAAAAATAATAGTTTATCCCAGCCCTATTTGTAATATGACTTTGTACCATGTGGGACACTATCAAATACAGTGCAAGTCAGTGGAAGAGTGCCATGTGGCTTGGTTCAAGACAACAAGTCCTCGGAATTCCACATAGCACCTTCAACCACACATACCTGGATTCAGACATGTTTGAAAGTGTCTTGGAAATGCCCTTTCTTCATCCAGACATGAGTGTGTGGCATTTGCGCAAATTCACAAATGATTGATGTTGTTTAATCCAAAGACTTGGGTTAAAACAGCCATTGTATAGTAGCCGGGGTGGTAGCAAATTTTAATTTGATCTGTAGGTCTGTAAAGGATACCATTGACAAATTCAAATTCAGGATTGTCTGGGTTCACCTAGGCTAACTGCATAGTTTTATCTTCCATTAAAACACCTGACCTTCTGGCGTTGATTAGATTGATGTTATTTGTACTGTTATTAGTATACATTATGATTAATTGTAAGATCTTACACTTAATTTTATATTAGGGACTACTTCGGGGGCAGCTGGAGAAAATACCTTCAGCATAGAGGAATCCTTGAAGGGACTGGCAAAGCCCAGTTCCCAGATGACTATGAAGTGACGGCGAGGGAGAATTTCTACAGGTCAGTCAGCTTCGATGGAACAGGCGGTGCCAGCGGACACGATGCACCCATGATCGCCTACGACTCACTGCTGCGGGCTAGGGACTCGTGGACTGAGCTGGCCAATCACGGCTTCTTCCACGGAGGTGATAGTGACTCCACTGCTGCCATTGCTGCTGCCTGGTGGGGTGCCCTCTACGGGTTTCACAACGTGCCCCCCAAAAACTACCAAAAGCTTGAGTACTACAGCCGCCTATCTAATGTGGCAGATAAGCTTTACAAGCTGAGGGGTTTGCCACTCTCATGATGGCAGGATTCTGCATGATGCTGTATTATCTATTTGTTTCAGAGTTTGTACGGGTGCTTGAAATCCTTGAAAATGCTTGAATTTTAATGTTGCGTTTTCAAGGTTTGAAAAGTGCTTGCATTTCGGATAAAGTGCTTGAAAATGCTTAAAATTGCAAGTGTATTTCTTTTGACATAAAAAGCTATCTGATGGAATAGTTAGCTTAGCCTATTAGATGCCGAAAGTTGGAGAGTTTAAAATTAAAACTTATCCACCATGGTCCTCGCTTGCGCCTCTGCGTGTGTGACTGATCTGCCCAGTCTATGGATCTGCCAGTCTGTTTTCAAGCGTGACAACGCCCCCCTGCACACAGTCGAAGATGACCATCAACATGAAGTGAGGTTGCCGTTTTAATGAGCGTTGGTTAGAAAACAGCTATTTCGAACTGCTGAACAGAAATCATTTAGGGTCATGATGCATTGCTAGCTAGGTCGCCATTAAAGCTAACATATTATTGATTAGGCTACTTAGCTCCAATCATTGGAAGACAAGGAGAAAGTTAGGTTGAAGAGGGAGACGAAACTTTATGGTATGTGAATGCAAAACTGCACCAGTCATGCCTATGTACCATAGGTCACCTTTCTTTCTTCAAATTTAGTTTTATTTATTAACTAAAAATAGCCGACAAGACAATTATCCTTGCATCAACGCACCGTCACGCAACACATAGTTGTAGATACCTCTGACATGTCAAAATGAAAGTAGAGTTGACTCTGCTATCGCGGAGCTATGTCCTAACTAACAAACGCAACACACAGTGTCTCACGCAGCTCAAATAAACTTCAATACCCACAAATCCATTGTCCAAAATAAATAATCGTCAGACCTGAACAAAGGCTGACTTCAAGGCCTACTCAAAATGTTATGCTGAAACTGAGTTGCAGCTAGCTAACCTGCACTGTAAATGAGATATCAGAGTGTGGACCAATAGTAGCATATTGTAACAAACTGCGAAGTTGTCTTTGAAGGATTTTTATTGAACCAACACTTGAACACACAAACACATAATACGGGGCCAGACCTGGCCATTATGCCCCAGCACTAAACATCTATTTGAGGCTGTATCTAAAACACACACTAGTTAGACCCGGTTATGAACACTGTAACCAACTGTAAACATAAACACGACAGACAGGACATACATTGTCATCCCGCATGGCTTAGAACATCAACATTACACACATACACACACTGCACAGCATCATGGGAGCACAGTCATAACCAGCTAGGCTCAGTTCATTACACAGCCCCCTGAGACTTAGTCCATGTCCCCTTGGCTCAAGTCTAACCCTACGTCAGTCCATGAGCCTGGCTGGGACGCGACGCTGGCATTGTGGGCGCGCCGCTGTCGCGGCGGTGACCTCCGGTGAAGGCTGCACGGTGACCGGTGTTAGAGCTACAGCTCCATTGTCACCAAGTTCCACAGAGTCAGTGTCCGAGTCCCCACGGCCCTCAGCTGAGGCCAGGGGTCGGTACGGGGCCAGTCGATCACGGTGGAGGCGCTTAATCAGTCTCACATGATAGACCCCACGGCCCTCAGCTGACCACGTCAGACAGCTTCTCTAAGACAGGGGTTTTCAACCGGTGGTCCCTAAAAAAAGAGGTGTGTTTGATGAGCTATTGATGAACTATTCTGCATTGGTTTGGATTCACTAGGTCATATGGCTTGGGAGGTATTGAAAAAAGGAGACCATATGGGAAATAAATAATGTATTTTCTTTAAAATATTCATATAAAATACAGCATGCAAACAGTGACTATAAAAATAGGTGTGTCTGATGAGTCTCATAAAGGATAACTATTCTGCATTGGTTTGGAGTCACTAGGTCATATGGCTTGGGAGGTATTGAAAAAAGGAGTCTGTTTCTTAATAATCTGCATTGGTTTGGAGTCACTAGGTCACATGATGTCAAAGCTATTGACAAAAAAGACTATAAAGGTAATTCAGAAGGTAGCCTACTTTATAGACGGTCCCTCGGCTGGGAGCAAGTAGACAGGTCTGTTTGTACATTGTCTGCAAACACTGGGTGAAACCGGCTGCATTAAAAAAAAAAAAAAAGAATATCTGTCGAATATCCGAATATCAAATATCAAACTAACTTCACCTCGGTACAAAACGTTTAGGTAATGACAGTGGATCTAGTTATATGCATAGGTTATGATAATGTGTAGGCAGCGGAATAACTATTGGTTTCCGTTGGTGACTGCTGACTGAGATCACGGATGAGATGAAATAGATCCTGAAACTTCGCCTGGTCTGGAGCAGCCTAACACTTACTGCCAGCTCTTCATGTGAGTAGGAGCACAACACAAGTTATCCTGACATAAAGGTAATCACCACGCGGTTTAGCCTACATCGGATCGCTCCGATATTACAAAATATGTTAAGCCAGTCAAGCAAACTGGCCGTTTTGATCAGTTAAGATGAAGCGCCCAAACCGGTGACGTCGCATGCAACTGTAAGCTAGTTCGTCATCACCATATTACAAAAAAAACCCTCAAACAATTCAACTAATCCTAAAAATAAGGTAGGCCTATGACCACTAGAAGCAATAGGTGACCCCAGTGCACCTATGGAAGGCGAATGCAACCAGTAGGTGGCGATGAGATTACTTTCCCTCCCTATGATTAGACATTCTGGGGCGGGACTGTCGAGGTCTATAAGGAACAGAGTGAGTAGCCTAAGCTTTTTTGGATAGCCTATATGCTTCGTTAGAATGGAGAACAATGATAATAATATGATTTTTGTCTGTAAATAATTTGGACACGATCATATCTTACAATGTTAGCCTTTTTTACATTTCCAACTGACTTTGTCCACGTCTTGCCATTGCGACCGAAAGTAAACGCTGCAGCAGGAAGCAATCCATACCGATTGAAATGTTTCGTTTACTGTCTAGGCTACACTGTTCTTCCTCCTTCCTGATGGGTATTTCACGAAGGCAGAATTAGATAAATGATAAAGCGAGGCTTGACATAGCGTTGTCTGGTCATCCTAGCTCAACACGCCAATCCAGGATGGGTAGCCTAGTCGCGACTATGTCAAGCCAGGTGTAGCCTAAGTAGGCTACAGTAATTCAGGATATGTGCGCGTTCTCGTTTCTCCTCCAAAGAACCCACGGTTGGGATGAAAAAGACGCAGAAAATGGCGTTATTTACACAGTGAACAACCGCTTTTATGTAGACAGCAGCGAATTAAAGCTTGTCTTTTGCGGAAACAGGGCTTTTTCTGTAAAACAGCGAGAGGATGGACCAACTGCACGTGTGAGCTTCCTTATCTCGGCACATTTTTCGCGGTGTTTGAAGATAAGAAAGTCGAGTAAGAAAGTGAGGAAATGTGTAGGCTTAGATTTTGATGCAGTAGGCTACAGACTAAACCACATGTTCCTTTCTCTGCTTTTACCGCATAGGCCAAATAAAATATAGCCTTCACTTAGAAAGATAATGGCAAACTATTCTCGTTTCATAACTTGATTGCATTTTTGTCCGCTGGACCCAGGCCTATTCATCAAACGTCTAGCCTAGTAGGCCCTATGTTAATTATTAAGGCTACCAGTACCACAGTGAAGTGATCTCCTTAGGGTTTTACGATCTTGCTGAGTGCTGTTGCCATTTTTTGGTGGTTCTGTAAAATTTATTATAGCCTTAAGTAGGCTACTTGAGGCGTCTGAGGTGGAAAAGAGGCTGATATGCCTTTCTCACCAGTGAATAGGTATGCTTGGTCCAAATCAGGTCTTCAGTAATATGGACACTAGGATATTTGAAACTCTACCCTTTCCACCTGAGAGCCATTGATTTTGAGTGGTTGGTAAATCTTCTGAAATCTATAAACATTAGTAACATTGAGAAGCTTGTTGCCCTGGCACCAGACTGTCTACTTCATTCAAGCCTGCTCATTGTTCTTAGAAATGATGCCTAGGCCTTCTACTGCTGTGTCATCAGCAAACTTGACAATGATCTTACAGGGCGCTACACCAGGCGCGTAACTGAAGCGTTCCGTTCGTGACGCTATTTCTTCCTAACGTTCAAAACAATGGCCCAAACCAAACGGTCCAAAACATTTTTCCTGCAAGATAACTAATAATCATTATTATTGCAAAAAATAGAGAGCACATATGAAATGGAATAATTGTTATCGGGTACAATGATGCAGGTGAAACCCTGCAGACAGTGACTTTTCCAGTAAACACATCTACTCTCTGTACATTCACAATACATTTGAAACAGCTGCTTGGGATCAGACAGACAAATAAGAAATTTTAGCATGTCAATAATTAAAAACATGCACCAAGTGCTTCATAAATAATAATATGCCTATATCATGCTCTCTACTCTTGGCAAGACTATAGGTAACCATATTGTGCAGCTATATGTGTGAAAAGGGACACTAAAGATGTTCATTGGGCTTCAAAAGTGAGTTGGGAGTCCATTTTTACACCAAGATTTGTGACTGTTAAATACGTTTATTTTAACATTTAACAGATAAAGTCAGTATAGTGTGTGGAAAAGGAAAGTGTAATGCAAAATATGTCTAGGGGTGATCAAACAAAAGTGTAAAACGCAATGTCAGTGTGAGGAGCAATGGGCTGGGGCTCTCCCCAGCGGAGCAACCACTAAAAGACCAGGAGCAAGGCAAGAGCTAGTCTAGAGGAATACGCCTGGATCAGGGGAATATAGGGCGGGGGGAATGTCTCTGATTTCATGGGGCAATGCACATGTTACAGGTCCCAAGTGTGGGACTGACGTAACAAAGATAAGTAGATCCTGTGAAACAGGTGGAAAAACAAGGAGATGACACAGGCTGCTTCTTGTCAGTTTTTCATCCAAAGTGCATCTTTTATTTACTAGCAATCATGTCAAAGTCTGTGCAATAAGTCTGTTTCAACAGTAACATGTTCTTTAACATTACATTTATGTATCTCAATACATTCATCACATACTCATGTATCCCAAAAACACATTCATACATTCACATTTTTCACACCCGTGAGAAATAGGCCACTATGGCTGAATAGTGCAATAACATGGACATACCATTGTATTTAAGTACAGGCTACCTGTAGGAAACCACCTGACTAACCATTCAATACCGAATAGAATTCTAACGTAGCAAAAAGTCAGAGAATAGCACATAAAGATTCAGTTCAATATTATAAAACCTTAACCCGCTTAAATATACAGTACATACAAAACAGCAATATTAAAGGCACTAGTTACATTATGTATACTCAATATGATTCAGATAACAAACATTCATTCCAGTGTCATGGCTTAGTATATTTACATTCATTACTTCAAGATAACTGTTATATCAAAACTGTGTTTTTTAACATACGTCTTCATACTTTACGAAATACTATTCCTTGTATCAACTTATCTATTTATTTACTGTATACTCGTATTCCTTATCAGAATAATCATGTCTTATGACCAGTGTGTATTTATCTATTTATACTCTCAAAACTTTGTTAAATTCTATATCTTATAACCAGTGTGTCTTAACTTATTTATGTTCAAACATCATAAAATATCCGCTTTATAAAAGCAGTGGGTGAACGATTTTCTACTCATCAAACTTTGTGAAATAACCGTGTCTAAAACAGTGTAATGGAGTTCACGACGCTAAGTTAGCAGTTAGCTATGTGGATGTCAACAGGATCTCAAAGGATCCAGTTAGCTAACAGACGGCAGCTAACCGCCTGAAGCACATCAGTTTGCCGCCACAGACAGCTCGCATGGACGGCTGCTGACGTTAACCTCAGCTAGCTGCTTCATACGATGGCAAACCTAATATAACATTTAAATTTAAAAGTTCACAATAACACAAAAACAAGTTATCAAATAGACATCAGTCATGAGTTGCAGACATCATGAAACGGATGGCGCTTATACAGTACTAACCTGTGAAACAGGTGGAAAAACAAGGAGATGACACAGGCTGCTTCTTGTCAGTTTTTCATCCAAAGTGCATCTGTGGGCAGAGCGGTGGTCCGCCCCCCATAGCAACCCAGACGCAACTGCACCTCCTGTGTCACGCTTTATGTTCCTACTAGGCACTAGGCCGTTCTAGAGTAATAATATAAAAATACAGTAATAATCTAATATTGACAAATAAAAAGTCCTACTAGGCATAGTGCCGTTCTAGATGAATCATATAAAAAATACAAATGCAGTTAATAAACAGTTGTGGTCACCTATTTGCGCTTAGCACGCCCCCAACTACAAAAGTGGCTCCCGACACTTGCTCTTAAACATGAAACCTCAAGATCAGTGTAAAGAGATGTCGTGTTCAATAGCAGTGGATGAGGTAAGGGGGTGGCAGGTAAGTAAAGGGAATTGTGTGTGTGGGATGGGCTGAATAAGGTGTGGGCTGAACAGCATAAGAAGTGGGCTGAACAGCATAAGGCGTGGGTTGCATAGCATAAGGTGTAGGCTGGACAGAGTAAGGTGTGGCCTGGAGAGAGTGAGGTGTAGGTGGTATAAGGTGAGGTGGACGCTGGAGAGAGTGAGGTATAGGTGGGATAGGGTGGAATGTAGCCTGAAGAGAGTGAGGTGTAGGCTGGAGAGAGCAAAGTGTAGGTTGAGCAGAGTAGACAGCAGACTGTGAGTGTGGGTGTGTGTAAAATGTTGTCTGAGCATCTATAGCACTGACACTAGTGTGTGGCTGATATGTAGGTTGCCCAAGAGAGGTGTAGGTCAGCATCTGGGGGGGGTGCCTATCTCTGGTAGACCTCCTCAGTTTTGGCTGGACGCCAGACTGAGGCTTGCACACCTTCACCTGAGTCTCTAGCCTGAGGTCGCCTCCTGCTCCTCGCAAGACAGGGGTTCTTCCCATGGTAGTGCAACCTCATCTGGTCCTTCTTGCACGCCTTCCGCCCACATCCTCTTTCAGGTTCAGGCCTGTCATGCTCGAAAGGCCCCTGGTGAGCTCCACTCTGCTCATGGCTGATCTGTGTATCACAGGTAGCACTCTGGTGGGGTGTGACAGTCTCAACTCGCTGCACTTCCCTTGGTATCCGCAGCCAGTAACAAGGCGCTTCTCCATCTGCCTCTGAATCACTCGTGTCACTCTGTGGCTGTGCAACAGTTCTTAGTGGTTGTGTCGACTTTCTCTTTCCCTTTAGTGACTCAGTAGGTGTAGTCGTGACTGGAAGCTCAACAGGTAAGTCGTTTACTTGGAACAGCAAGTTTCGATGAAGGGTGCGGATGGGACGACCTCCAGTCTCAGGGCTAACTTTGTAGACTGGGTTATCTCCAAGCTGCTCTTTGACGACGTAGACCGTCTGTTCCCAATAGGATTTCAGTTTACAGGGTCCTCCTCTTACACCAAGGTTACGGACAAGGACTCTGTCTCCAGGTTGAAGGGTCACACCTTTGTTTCGCTTGTCATAATAGTGTTTGCCTTTTGCACTTGACTGTTGGCTGTTGTCGCCAGCTATTCTGTATGCTTCAATCATTTTCTTTTCCATTTCTCTGCATATCCTCTCGGGCGTGTTTGTTTCTTCCTCGGCTACCAACCCAAAGAGAAGGTCGACAGGAAGGCGTGGATGGTGGCCATATAACAGGTAATATGGAGAGTAGCCAGTCGCCCATGCTTGGTGCAGTTGTATGCATGGATGACATGGGACAGATGATCTTTCCAGCTTTCTTTCTCCTTCTCTCCAAGTGTTCGAGCATTTGTAGAAGGGTCCGATTGAACCTCTCGGGATTGCCTTGTGGATGGTAGGGGAAGTTCTGAATGGCTCACACCAGACAGCTGTCTGAGGGTCCTGAACAGTTCATTTTCAAACTCCCCCCCTTGGTCATGGTGCAGCTTACTTGGATATCCAAACCGAGGGATGAAATCATTGAAGATCTTGTCAGCAGCTGTCTTGCCAGTCTTGTTTTTGTGGCATAGGCTTGTGCAAACCTGGTGAAATGGTCGACTACCACCAGGATGTACTTCATCTACCCACCACGACTTGACTCAAGGTGGAGGAAGTCAATACAGACGAAGTTCAAGGGGTGAGCTTGATGTTACACAACCCATGGGTGCTCGGTCATTTGTAGTGGGTTTCTTCTGTTTGATGCAGCGACACTTCCTGGTGATGTACTCTTCAATCTCCCTTTTCATGAAAGGCCAATAGAAACGTTCTCTGGCAAGGCTCAGAACTCTTTCTACACCCACATGTCCCATGTTGTCGTGCAGGTGTGTGAGAACTGTCTGTCTATAGATGGCAGGCAGAACCAACTGTTGGCGCCCAGTGCTGTTCTGTAGAGGAGGCCATCCTTCACATGCAGCCTGCTCCATTCCCCGACAGTTTTCTGGTGGGCCTGTCGAAAGGCCCCATGCGTATTGTCTCAGTCAACTCTGCTGTTCTTTCTTTTTAAATCAAGGATTTTTCCAATGACAGGATCTTTACGCTGCTCACTTGCCAGCTCAATGGGGCTGATCACTGGAAAGGGCACTGATTGAGTCTGCTGTTCTGATGTTATACTGAGGGCTGCCACCCATGCTACATCACCCTGTTTGGCCATTCTGCTCCCATCCCAGGTAGCACACACTGCCTCTTCTGTCAGTCTTTCTGAGCACTGGTTAATGAAAGCATCAATGTCAAGGGGACAACGAGAAAGAGTGTCTGCATCAATATTTAACTTGCCTGGCCGGTATCTGATCTCAAAGTGGAAGTTCGACAGCTCCCCTACCCAACGGGTAACCCACTGCATTCAGTTTAGCAGTACTCATAACATAGGTCAGGGGGTTGTTATCAGTGTAGATAGTGAAATGAGGGGCATAGTACAGGTAGTCCCGAAATTTGTCACACACTGCCCACTTCAAGGCCAGAAACTCAAGTTTTCCACTGTGGAGGTGATAATTCCGCTCTGCTGATGTTAGCGCGACGTGACCCATAGCCAATCACTCTCATTTTTCCTTCTTGCTTTTGGTAAAGAACCGCTCCCAGGCCCTCTTGTGAAGCATCAGTGTGGAGTATGAAGGGATGGTCAAAGTTTGGGTAAGCCAGCACTGGAGGGTGTGTCAGAATCTCTATTAGGGCGCCAAGGATCTGCTGGTGCTCACCCTTCCACTCAACAGGCATACGGGGAAGGAAGTTGGGGCCCCTTTGTCTTCCCTTTTGTGGGCTCGGGTGGTTGTACCCGGCTTCACCTGGAGCAACTCATACAGCGCCTTGCTATTCGAGAAAAGTCCTGTACATATGCCCGTAGTAGCTCAGAAAGCCAAGTAACCTCGGACATCCCCAACTGTTTGTGGTGTTTTCTCCTTCAACACTCGCATTCGCTTCAAGGTCTTTTGGATCCACCCTCACACCGCTTTGCAGACACCAACCGACCCACGCATCTGACCTCTTTGCTAAAACAACTCACATTTTTCTGGCCTCAGTTTAACCCCCTCGCATGCTGCAGGGCTTGGAGTACATGGCGCAGCACTTCAACATGCTCTTCAAAAGACTTGAGAAACAGAGGACATCGTCCCAGGTAAGGTATGCAACAGTCATCTCTAAGGGTGTCAAGCATATTCTCCATGCTCCGTTGGAAGGCTGCTGGTGCATTTGACAATCCAAAAGGTATCCTGACCCACTCATAAAACCCCCATGGAGTTGTGAAAGCAGTCAGATGCCTGGATCCCTCAGCAATGAAACCTTGGTGGTAGGCTTTGCCTTGGTCTAAGATGGAAAACCAACTATAACCTCCAAGCTTAGTCAAGCAGGTCCTGTATGCGTGGGAGTGGGTGTCGGTCTGGCACAGTCTTTTTGTTGAGGAGCCGGTAGTCGATACACAGCCGTAGTGATCCATCTTTTTTTTCTCACACACACGATAGGTGCGGCATAGGGTGACTGAGACTTTACAATCCATCCTTTCACCAATAGGTCTTGGACATACTCTTTGACTTCCCGGTACAACGGCTTTGGGACTGATGCATAAGCCCTTTGAACAGGGATATCATCTCTGAGTCTGATGGACATCTGGAGCGAGGGGATACACCCAATGTCAGTGTTGTCTTGAGCGAATGCAGCAGACTCCTCATACAACATTTTCCCAAGCACTCCTTGCTGTTCTGGACTGAGGTGGCTGAGGTCAACAGGTGGGTGCCACAAAGTGGAAGGAGTAGTGTTAGGTGCGGTGACATTATTAACTTCAGCCCTTACTGTTCTAGTAGGTGTTGGTTCAGCTGACAGTGTCTCTTGCTTGCCTATTTCAAGGACTTTTGCAACCTGTTGGATGGAGCCTAACAGAGTTCTCTTGGGTAATACGATCTCATGCTTAGTGTAGTTTGCGACGGGCACACTAACAGACGGCCATCTGCCCTGACTGATCTCTAGCAGACTCTCACCAACACTGAGCTGTTCTAGGATGGCACTCTCCTCTGCTGGCTCATACAGAACAAGGCAGTTAGTCATGTCAAAGGTAGGTGGAACTCTGCATTGCACATGTGTTGTCCTCCCAGGTGGGATGGTAACATTGTCTCTACACACTCTATGGTGGCAGTACTGCAGCCCGGTCGTTCTTTGGCTTGTATGAAGTTCACCATGGCGCTGGCTTGTTCTTCTCCACGCCAAGAGCTTTACGCAGAAGGCTGATGACAATGGCTTGTGCATCCTCGCGATACATGCCTGACTGTTGACCATCTCCTGCAGAACATTAGCTCCAAGTAGGGGCTGGGGAGGGGAAGTTGGCTGACCAGAAAAGGAACCTGCATGGTGAGGCTGGGGTTGTCATTTCCTGGGAGGTTGACTGTTAGCTCCACCCATCCGTCATAGGGAATGGCCTGTCCGTTTGCAGCACATAAATTCAAGCTTTCCCCTGGGTCAAGGAGCTCTTGTAAGTGTCTTACTGGATGATTGGGAATGAATGTCTCTTTCCAGGATCTGTCAATGATGCTTACTTGTGACCCAGAGTCAAATAGAACTGTTACAGCATAACCACTGATGAAGCAGTTTAGCAGGCTCTTTCTACCAATCAATGGCACTGTGTGAACTGTACATTTGGGAACTGTCTGTGTCCTCAGAGAGTGAACGTGTGTAGCTCTTTGATCACCTTCACGCCCCTTGGACTCTCTTTGCTGGCGCGTTGATGTTAGTGGCTGGGACTGGAACTGTGAAATGGCCTCTGATTGTCCCTCAACAGAGACCGATTCCCATTTCCTGCTGCTGGCTTCTCTTCAAACAGCCGATGGCCCGATGCCCTGGATCCCCGCACACAAAACAGTGATTACAGTTCTGTAAACCTTGTTGTGTACAGTCGGTGCAGCTGGATGTTCTACCTCTATTTGTGGCGGACTGGTTTGTTGAAGAAGGGGTAATTGAGTGGGAGGTGTCGTGTGAGGCATGGTGTGTCTGATGGCTAACTGGAGTTTGACCAGTGACAGTCCTTGAGTGGGGCGCATGCATGACAGCTATCTGTTGATCCATCAAGGCTGCCACCATGTTAGTTAGAGCCTCCCACTTTTGCATTCAGCTGTTGTATGGACTCACTGTCTCTTTTGTCCATAGACTGGTGTTCTCCATCCATCTGGACACTGTGTGTATGAGCTGTCTTCTGGCTGAACCCTGACCGAGTCTAAGCTGGTGTTCATTCTCATCACTGATTATCTTCATAACCTGGCTAAGAATTTCCTCATCAGTGACATGGCCAGTTGAAAGGAATACTCTGAGTCGCTGCCTGATATCTGTGTGTTTTGATCCTAGGTCTGATAGATGGTGTGAAGGGAAAACTTCCTGAATGGTTTTGGGATCATAACGAATGTCCGCTTTGCCTGCCTTGACTGAAAAGGATTTTCTGTTTGAGCCCAATCATGCGGTAAAAGAAACTGCTGAGGGACTCTTGGTGGTTCTGCTTTGCACACACAACTCCTGGAACAGTTCTGTGCTAGCCTTCTCACACAGATGAGACCTGAGGAAGCCCTTGATTTCATTGGTGGTGATCTCATCCTTGTTGATGAGCATGTCCTTGAAAACACCTGGCTTGACTATCTTCAGCACCCCTCTGACCACCTCTGTCTCCTGAACCCCTCCCTGACTCCCTCATCAATCTGTTTACAAATACTATTGAATGTGATGTCAGAGCTGTGGTCCCCAATCTGTCCCCCATGTACCTTAAATTCTCTACGCTGGAGATAAGACAGGTCCCTTAAAGAAACTGTGCCCCCCCTACTTGCAGTCTGTGCCTGAGTATGATGTGGTGGTGGGAGTAGTTTGGTGCCCCTGTATTATAAAGTATACCACAGTCAGTGCTAGTCATATTTCTGAAGTGTTGTGTCCTGTCCGTTTTACTAACATGAGGCTGACTGACATGCTGACTCGTAATGTTAGTGTTCTGTGTTGAGACCAATGTGCTGTTGTGTAGTATGCACTGTGGTGGTAGCCGATGGAAGAGTTGTGTAGTGTGTGTGTGTGCTGCTGGGAGATGGCAGGTCAGGTGTAGTGTGTGTGTAGCCTACTGCTGGTGATGGGGCAGTGGGTATGTCTTTAACCTTTCTACACCCTTTGTGATGACAGCTGGAATACGATTTTCAATAGCAAAACATACAAGGTCATTTAACATTAGCAGTTGACTCATACCCTCATCTTCAGAACTTGACAAGCTATCCAGACTTCATATAACTAAGAATATAATCTACACATCCCTCTTCATCAGAAGGCTCCAGTGTGTTGGTACCTTGACTGGCCGCTCGATGTCTTTTTGCTTGAGATGGTAGGCTTCAGTACCTGAGAGTTTGTACAAGTTCTTTTTGATGCTCCAGACGAAGTTCTTTATGCGTGCGGTACTCATGGCGTCTGATGAGGCAGCAGTGCGGTTCCCTCTGGCAGAATGAAGACACAAACGCCCTCTGTGGATACCCACCAGCTGTCGCCTCGGCTGTAGTAACGTCCGCGTCGCCTTGCTGTGGCCTCGTGGTTCTGTTATCACTGGATCAACTTCCCATATGGTGGTGACGGAAGACGATCCCGACAAGCCCCAAAATTTGTTACAGGTCCCAAGTTATGGGACTGACGTGAACAAAGATAAGTAGATCCTGTGAAACAGGTGGAAAAACAAGGAGATGACACAGGCTGCTTCTTGTCAGTTTTTCATCCAAAGTGCATCTTTTATTTACTAGCAATCATGTCAAAGTCTGTGCAATAAGTCTGTTTCAACAGTAACATGTTCTTTAACATTACATTTATGTATCTCAATACATTCATCACATACTCATGTATCCCAAAAACACATTCATACATTCACATTTTTCACACCCGTGAGAAATAGGCCACTATGGCTGAATAGTGCAATAACATGGACATACCATTGTATTTAAGTACAGGCTACCTGTAGGAAACCACCTGACTAACCATTCAATACCGAATAGAATTCTAACGTAGCAAAAGTCAGAGAATAGCACATAAAGATTCAGTTCAATATTATAAAACCTTAACCCGTTTAAATATACAGTACATACAAAACAGCAATATTAAAGGCACTAGTTACATTATGTATACTCAATATGATTCAGATAACAAACATTCATTCCAGTGTCATGGCTTAGTATATTTACATTCATTACTTCAAGATAACTGTTATATCAAAACTGTGTTTTTTTTTAACATAACATGTCTTCATACTTTCTGAAATACTATTCCTTGTATCAACTTATCTATTTATTTACTGTATACTGTTATTCCTTATCAGAATAATCATGTCTTATGACCAGTGTGTATTTATCTATTTATACTCTCAAAACTTTGTTAAATTCTATATCTTATAACCAGTGTGTCTTAACTTATTTATGTTTAAACATCATAAAATATCCGTTTTATAAAAGCAGTGGGTGAGCGTATTTCTACTCATCAAACTTTGTGAAATAACCGTGTCTAAAACAGTGTCACGGGGAGTTCACGACGCTAAGTTAGCAGTTAGCTATGTGGATGTCAACAAGATCTCAAAGGATCCAGCTAGCTAACAGGCGGCAGCTAACCGTCTGAAGCACATCAGTTTGCGCCACAGACAGCTCGCGAGGCGGCTGCTGATGTTAACCTCAACTAGCTGCTTCATCACGATGGCAAACCTAATATAACATTTAAATTTAAAAGTTCACAATAACACAAAAACAAGTTATCAAATAGACATCAGTCATGAGTTGCAGACATCATGAAACGGATGGCGTTTATACAATACTAACCTGTGAAACAGGTGGAAAAACAAGGAGATGACACAGGCTGCTTCTTGTCAGTTTTTCATCAAAGTGCATCTGTGGGCAGAGCGGTGGTCCGCTCCCATAGCAACCCAGATGAACTGCACCTCCTGTGTCACGCTTATGTTCCTACTAGGCACTAGGCCGTTCTAGAGTAATAATATAAAAATACAGTAATAATCTAATATTGACAAATAAAAAGTCCTACTAGGCATAGTGCCGTTCTAGATGAATCATATAAAAATACAAATGCAGTTAATAAACCACAACACTTGTGGTCACCTATTTAGGTCGCCACCACATCCCCCAACTACAAAAGTGGCTCCGACACTTGCTCTTAAACATGAAACCTCAAGATCAGTGTAAAGAGATGTCGTGTTCAATAGCAGTGGATGAGGTAAGGGGGTGGCAGGTAAGTAAAGGGAATTGTGTGTGTGGGATGGGCTGAATAAGGTGTGGGGCTGAACAGCATAAGAAGTGGGCTGAACAGCATAAGGCGTGGGTTGCATAGCATAAGGTGTAGGCTGGACAGAGTAAGGTGTGGCCTGGAGAGAGTGAGGTGTAGGTGGTATAAGGTGAGGTGGGCGCTGGGAGAGAGTGAGGTATAGGTGGGATAGGGGGGAATGTAGCCTGAAGAGAGTGAGGTGTAGGCTGGAGAGAGCAAAGTGTAGGTTGAGCAGAGTAGACAGCAGACTGTGAGTGTGGGTGTGTGTAAAATGTTGTCTGAGCATCTATAGCACTGACACTAGTGTGTGGCTGATATGTAGGTTGCCCAAGAGAGGTGTAGGTCAGCATCTGGGGGTGCCTATCTCTGGTAGACCTCCTCAGTGTTGGCTGGACATCAGACTGAGGCGCCTGCACACCTTCACCTGAGTCTCTAGCCTGAGGTCGCTCCTCCTGCTCCTCATAAGACAGGGGTTCTTCCCATGGTAGTGCAACCTCATCTGGTCCTTCTTGAACGTCTTCCGCTCCACATCCTCTTTCAGGTTCAGGCCTGTCATGCTCGAAAGGCCCTGGTGAGCTCCACTCTGCTCATGGCTGATCTGTGTATCACAGGTAGCACTCTGGTGGGGTGTGACAGTCTCAACTTCGCTGCACTTCCCTTGGTATCCAGAGCCAGTAACAAAGGCTTCTCCATCTGCCTCTGAATCACTTTCGTGTCACTCTGTGGCTGTGCAACAGTTCTTAGTGGTTGTGTCGACTTTCTCTTTTCCTTTAGTGACTCAGTAGGTGTAGTCTAAAGCTCAACAGGTAAGTTTTACTTGGAACAGCAAGTTTTAGATGAAGGGTGCGGATGGGGCGACCTCCAGTCTCAGGGCTAACTTTGTAGACTGGGTTATCTCAAGCTGCTCTTTGACGCGTGGACCGTCTGTTCCCAATCAGTTTCAGTTTCAATCAGTTTACAGGGTCCTCCTCTTACACCAAGGTTACGGACAAGGACTCTGTCTCCAGGTTGAAGGGTCACACCTTTGTTTCGCTTGTCATAATAGTGTTTGCCTTTTGCACTTGACTGTTGGCTGTTGTCACCAGCTATTCTGTATGCTTCAATCATTTTCTCTTTCCATTTCTCTGCATATCCTCTCGGCGTGTTTGTTTCTTCCTCGGCTACCAACCCAAAGAGAAGGTCGACAGGAAGGCGTGGATGGTGGCCATATAACAGGTAATATGGAGAGTAGCCAATTAAGCCTCATGCTTGGTGCAGTTGTATGCATGGATGACATGGGACAGATGATCTTTCCAGCTTTCTTTCTCCTTCTCTCCAAGTGTTGAGCATTTGTAGAAGGGTCGATTGAACCTCTCTGGGGGATTGCCTTGTGGATGGTAGGGGAAGTTCTGGAATGGCTCACACCAGACAGCTGTCTGAGGGTCCTGAACAGTTCATTTTCAAACTCCGCCCTTGGTCATGGTGCAGCTTACTTGGATATCAAACCGAGGGATGAAATCATTGAAGATCTTGTCAGCAGCTGTCTTGCCAGTCTTGTTTTTGTGGCATAGGCTTGTGCAAACCTGGTGAAATGGTCGACTACCACCAGGATGTACTCGTACCCACCACGACTTGACTCAAGGTGGAGGAAGTCAATACAGACGAAGTTCAAGGGGTGAAGCTTGATGTTACACAACCCATGGGTGCTCGGTCATTTGTAGTGGGTTTCTTCTGTTTGATGCAGCAACACTTCCTGGTGATGTACTCTTCAATCTCCCTTTTTCATGAAAGGCCAATAGAAACGCGTTCTCTGGCAAGGCTCAGAACTCTTTCTACACCCACATGTCCCATGTTGTCGTGCAGGTGTGTGAGAACTGTCTGTCTATAGATGGCAGGCAGAACCAACTGTTAAGCGGCCCAGTGCTGTTCTGTAGAGGAGGCCATCCTTCACATGCAGCCTGCTCCATTCCCGTGACAGTTTTCTGGTGGGCCTGTCGGCGTCCCTGCGTTGTCTCAGTCAACTCTGCTGTTCTTTCTTTTAAATCAAGGATTTTTCCAATGACAGGATCTTTACGCTGCTCACTTGCCAGCTCAATGGGGCTGATCACTGGAAAGGGCACTGATTGAGTCTGCTGTTCTGATGTTATACTGAGGGCTGCCACCCATGCTACATCACCCTGTTTGGCCATTCTGCTCCCATCCCAGGTAGCACACACTGCCTCTTCTGTCAGTCTTTCTGAGCACTGGTTAATGAAAGCATCAATGTCAAGGGGACAACGAGAAAGTGTGTCTGCATCAATATTTAACTTGCCTGGCGGTATCTGATCTCAAAGTGGAAGTCTGACAGCTCCCTACCCAACGGTAACCCACTGCATTCAGTTTAGCAGTACTCATAACATAGGTCAGGGGTTGTTATCAGTGTAGATAGTGAAATGAGGGGCATAGTACAGGTAGTCCCGAAATTTGTCACACACTGCCCACTTCAAGGCCAGAAACTCAAGTTTTCCACTGTGGAGGTGATAATTTCGTTCTGCTGATGTTGGCGTCGTGACCCATAGCCAATCACTCTCATTTTTCCTTCTTGCTTTTGGTAAAGAACCGCTCCCAGGCCCTCTTGTGAAGCATCAGTGTGGAGTATGAAGGGATGGTCAAAGTTTGGGTAAGCCAGCACTGGAGGGTGTGTCAGAATCTCTATTAGGCTCAAAGGATCTGCTGGTGCTCACCCTTCCACTCAACAGGCATACACGGAAGGAAGTTGGGGCCCCTTTGTCTTCCCTTTTGTGGGCTCGGGTGGTTGTACCCCGTGCTTCACCTGGAGCAACTCATACAGCGGCCTTGCTATTCGAGAAAAGTCCTGTACATATGCCCGGTAGTAGCTCAGAAAGCCAAGTAACCTCCGGACATCCCCAACTGTTTGTGGTGTTTTTCTCCTTCAACACTCGCACCGCTTCAAGGTCTTTTGGATCCACCCTCACACCGTTTGCAGACACCAACCGACCCACGTACCTGACCTCTTTGCGAAACAACTCACATTTTTCTGGCCTCAGTTTAACCCCGTGGCGCTGCAGGGCTTGGAGTACATGGCGCAGCACTTCAACATGCTCTTCAAAAGACTTGGAGAAACAGAGGACATCGTCCAGGTAAGGTATGCAACAGTCATCTCTAAGGGTGTCAAGCATATTCTCCATGCTCCGTTGGAAGGCTGCTGGTGCATTTGACAATCAAAAGGTATCCTGACCCACTCATAAAACCCCATGGAGTTGTGAAAGCAGTCAGATGCCTGGATCCCTCAACAATGAAACCTTGGTGGTAGGCTTTGCCTTGGTCTAAGATGGAAAACCAACTATAACCTCCAAAGCCGAGTCAAGCAGGTCCTGTATGCGTGGGAGGGGGTGTCGGTCTGGCACAGTCTTTTGTTGAGGAGCGGTAGTCGATACACAGCCGTAGTGATCCATCTTTTTTCTCACACACCACGATAGGTGCGGCATAGGGTGACTGAGACTTTACAATCCATCCTTTCACCAATAGGTCTTGGACATACTCTTTGACTTCCCGGTACAACGGCTTTGGGACTGATGCATAAGCCCTTTGAACAGGGATATCATCTCTGAGTCTGATGGACATCTGGGCGAGGGGATACACCCAATGTCAGTGTTGTCTTGGCGAATGCAGCAGACTCCTCATACAACATTTTCCCAAGCACTCCTTGCTGTTCTGGACTGAGGTGGCTGAGGTCAACAGGTGGGTGCCACAAAGTGGAAGGAGTAGTGTTAGGTCTTGGTGACATTATTAACTTCAGCCCTTACTGTTCTAGTAGGTGTTGGTTCAGCTGACAGTGTCTCTTGCTTGCCTATTTCAAGGACTTTTGCAACCTGTTGGATGGAGCCTAACAGAGTTCTCTTGGGTAATCTGATCTCATGCTTAGTGTAGTTTGCGGCGGGCACACTAACAGGCGGCCATCTGCCCTGACTGATCTCTAGCAGACTCTCACCAACACTGAGCTGTTCTAGGATGGCACTCTCCTCTGCTGGCTCATACAGAACAAGGCAGTTAGTCATGTCAAAGGTAGGTGGAACTCTGCATTGCACATGTGTTGTCCTCCCAGGTGGGATGGTAACATTGTCTCTACACACTCTTATGGTGGCAGTACTGCAGCTCGGTCGTTCTTTGGCTTGTATGAAGTTCACCATGGCTGGCTTGTTCTTCTCCCCACGCCAAGAGCTTTTTACGCAGAAGGCTGATGACAATGGCTTGCATCTGCGATACATGCCTGACTGTTGACCATCTCCTGCAGAACATTAGCTCCAAGTAGGGGCTGGGGGGGGAAGTTGGCTGACCAGAAAAGGAACCTGCATGGTGAGGCTGGGGTTGTCATTTCCTGGGAGGTTGACTGTTAGCTCCACCCATCCGTCATAGGGAATGGCCTGTCCGTTTGCAGCACATAAATTCAAGCTTTCCCTGGGTCAAGGAGCTCTTGTAAGTGTCTTACTGGATGATTGGGAATGAATGTCTCTTTCCAGGATCTGTCAATGATGCTTACTTGTGACCCAGAGTCAAATAGAACTGTTACAGCATAACCACTGATGAAGCAGTTTAGCAGGCTCTTTCTACCAATCAATGGCACTGTGTGAACTGTACATTTGGGAACTGTCTGTGTCCTCAGAGAGTGAACGTGTGTAGCTCTTTGATCACCTTCACGCCCCTTGGACTCTCTTTGCTGGCGCGTTGATGTTAGTGGCTGGGACTGGAACTGTGAAATGGCCTCTGATTGTCCCTCAACAGAGACCGATTCCCATTTTCCTGCTGCTGGCTTCTCTTCAAACAGCCGATGGCCCGATGCCCTGGATCCCCGCACACAAAACAGTGATTACAGTTCTGTAAACCTTGTTGTGTACAGTCGGTGCAGCTGGATGTTCTACCTCTATTTGTGGCGGACTGGTTTGTTGAAGAAGGGGGTAATTGAGTGGGAGGTGTGCGTGAGGCATGGTGTGTCTGATGGCGAACTGGAGTTTGACCAGTGACAGTCCTTGAGTGGGGCGCATGCATGACAGCTATCTGTTGATCCATCAAGGCTGCCACCATGTTAGTTAGAGCCTCCACTTTTGCATTCAGCTGTTGTATGGACTCACTGTCTCTTTTGTCCATAGACTGGTGTTCTCCATCCATCTGGACACTGTGTGTATGAGCTGTCTTCTGGCGCGGAACCTGACCGAGTCTGCGCTGGTGTTCATTCTCATCACTGATTATCTTCATAACCTGGCTAAGAATTTCCTCATCAGTGACATGGCCAGTTGAAAGGAATACTCTGAGTCGCTGCCTGATATCTGTGTGTTTTGATCCTAGGCCCTGATAGATGGTGTGAAGGAAAACTTCCTGAATGGTTTTGGGATCATAACGAATGTCCGCACTTGCCTGCCTTGACTGAAAGAGGATTTTCTGTTTGAGCCCAATCATGCGGTAAAGAAACTGCTGAGGGGACTCTTGGTCGTTCTGCTTTGCACACATTAACTCCTGGAACAGTTCTGTGCTAGCCTTCTCACACAGATGAGACCTGAGGAAGCCCTTGATTTCATTGGTGGTGATCTCATCCTTGTTGATGAGCATGTCCTTGAAAACACCTGGCTTGACTATCTTCAGCACCCCTCTGACCACCTCTGTCTCCGTGAACCCCTCCCTGACTCCCTCATCAATCTGTTTACAAATACTATTGAATGTGATGTCAGAGCTGTGGTCCCCAATCTGTCCCCCATGTACCTTAAATTCTCTACGCTGGAGATAAGACAGGTCCCTTAAAGAAACTGTGCCCCCTAACGCAGTCTGTGCCTGAGTATGATGTGGTGGTGGGAGTAGTGTTGGTGCCCCTGTATTATAAAGTATACCACAGTCAGTGCTAGTCATATTTCTGAAGTGTTGTGTCCTGTCCGGTACACTAACATGAGGCTGACTGACATGCTGACTCGTAATGTTAGTGTCTGTGTTGAGACCAATGTGCTGTTGTGTAGTATGCACTGTGGTGGTAGCCGATGGAAGAGTTGTGTAGTGTGTGTGTGTGCTGCTGGGGGAGATGGCAGGTCAGGTGTAGGTGTGTGTAGCCTGTGATGGGGGCAGTGGGTATGTCTTTAACCTTTTCTACACCCTTTGTGATGACAGCTGGAATACGATTTTCAATAGCAAAACATACAAGGTCATTTAACATTAGCAGTTGACTCATACCCTCATCTTCAGAACTTGACAAGCTATCAGACTTCATATAACTAAGAATATAATCTACACATCCCTCTTCATCAGAAGGCTCCAGTGTGTTGGTACCTTGACTGGCCGTTGCGATGTCTTTTGCGAGATGGTAGGCTTCAGTACCTGAGAGTTTGTACAAGTTCTTTTTGATGCTCCAGACGAGTTCTTTGCGTGCGGTACTCATGACGTACTCTGATGAGGCAGCAGTGCGGTTCCCTCTGGCAGAATGAAGACACAAACGCCTCTGTGGATACCCACCAGCTGTCGTCCTCGGCTGTAGTAGCGTCCACGTCGCCTTGCTGTGGCCTCGTGGTTCTGTTATCACTGGATCAACTTCCCCATATGGTGGTGACGGAAGACGATCCCGGACAAGCCCCCAAAATTTGTTACAGGTCCCAAGTGTGGGACTGACGTAACAAAGATAAGTAGATCCTGTGAAACAGGTGGAAAAACAAGGAGATGACACAGGCTGCTTCTTGTCAGTTTTTCATCCAAAGTGCATCTTTTATTTACTAGCAATCATGTCAAAGTCTGTGCAATAAGTCTGTTTCAACAGTAACATGTTCTTTAACATTACATTTATGTATCTCAATACATTCATCACATACTCATGTATCCCAAAACACATTCATACATTCACATTTTTCACACCCGTGAAAATAGGCCACTATGGCTGAATAGTGCAATAACATGGACATACCATTGTATTTAAGTACAGGCTACCTGTAGGAAACCACCTGACTAACCATTCAATACCGAATAGAATTCTAACGTAGCAAAAGTCAGAGAAAAGCACATAAAGATTCAGTTCAATATTATAAAACCTTAACCCGTTTAAATATACAGTACATACAAAACAGCAATATTAAAGGCACTAGTTACATTATGTATACTCAATATGATTCAGATAACAAACATTCATTCGGTGTCATGGCTTAGTATATTTACATTCATTACTTCAAGATAACTGTTATATCAAAACTGTGTTTTTAACATACGCCTTCATACTTTCACGAAAATACTATTCCTTGTATCAACTTATCTATTTATTTACTGTATACTTTCGTATTCCTTATCAGAATAATCATGTCTTATGACCAGTGTGTATTTATCTATTTATACTCTCAAAACTTTGTTAAATTCTATATCTTATAACCAGTGTGTCTTAACTTATTTATGTTCAAACATCATAAAATATCCGTTTTTATAAAAGCAGTGGGTGAACGTATTTCTACTCATCAAACTTTGTGAAATAACCGTGTCTAAAAACAGTGTGCGGGGAGTTCACGGCGCTAAGTTAGCAGTTAGCTATGTGGATGTCAACAGGATCTCAAAGGATCCAGCTAGCTAACAGGCGGCAGCTAACCGTCTGAAGCACATCAGTTTGCCGCCACAGACAGCTCATGAGAGCGGCTGCTGGCGTTAACCTCAGCTAGCTGCTTCATACGATGGCAAACCTAATATAACATTTAAATTTAAAAGTTCACAATAACACAAAAACAAGTTATCAAATAGACATCAGTCATGAGTTGCAGACATCATGAAACGGATGGCGTTTATACAGTACTAACCTGTGAAACAGGTGGAAAAACAAGGAGATGACACAGGCTGCTTCTTGTCAGTTTTTCATCCAAAGTGCATCTGTGGGCAGAGCGGTGGTCCGCTCCCATAGCAACCCAGACGCAACTGCACCTCCTGTGTCACGCGCTTATGTTCCTACTAGGCACTAGGCCGTTCTAGAGTAATAATATAAAAATACAGTAATAATCTAATATTGACAAATAAAAGTCCTACTAGGCATAGTGCCGTTCTAGATGAATCATAAAAAAATACAAATGCAGTTAATAAACACTTGTGGTCACCTATTTGGGTGCGCCACACACACAAAAAAATAAACCATGAAATATTACATTATTACCATCAATTACTTCAACTAAGGCTTGAAAACTGCCAGTGGTACCTAGGTCAGACTAAAATGTGCAACTCCCGAACTCTGAACTCATGAAACATTGTAGCCTAGAGTTTGGCGCGCACGCACACAGCCACATCATGATTCATTGTAACACGCTGTCTGCGCTACTGGTCAGGTGCGTCGAGTATGTGGGATGTTATACACTGTAACACGCAGCCCTAGCCAGCCACGACGTCAAATACATTGAAACACGCAGTCTAGCGCACACACACAGCCCAACCACATGAAATGCAAACAAGGGGGGTGTCGCAGCCGATAACGGTAACGTTGGCAGGGACAGGGGTAGTATGCCTAGACGCGGACGTATCACTATTTTGATCCTCGTTTTGAAAAAAGTGGATGGGGCGCCTGCAGGAATGAATGCGATGGTACGCACACACCCACCTAACTTTCAACACTTTAATAATATTTGTCCCGCTTTGATAATCTTTGATAATCTTGCCTACCTTGTGCTTGCGGCTTGCCCATTTGAAATAACTCCTCTCGCTTTGCTGTCTCCATCCTTTCTGTTTTCGTTGTTTAAAAAAATGTTATATCCATGATGAGTCTTGAGTTAATGAATTAACTTATACCATTGTGTGCTGATAACCAGCATAGATAGTAATACACAGTAAAAAAGTGTCAATTTTACTCTTTAAGAGTCAGATAACATTTGGTCCCACCCTAAATTAGTGTAACATTTACTCTGAAGCCAGTGTAAGATTTTCAGAGTTAATTTTACTCTATTTTGTGTCAAAATTTACAATGAAATGTGTAAAAACATTTAACACTGTGATCTGTTTACACTGTTAGAGTAAAATGATTTCACTACATAGAGTAGTTTCCACTCTAAATAGGCTATTCTTAAAATACACTATATAGTGTATATTTATTTTATTTTATTTTAATGAAATAGTAATGTTTTTAACTGCTATAATATAAGACAATACACACCATCAGGTACTGTAGCACCATTTATTTCCTGATAACTCCTCAGAGATAACAATATGGGACAACATACATAGTGGTGTCATTCTGTCCACATGACATTTGTATGTCAAAAGGCCTTGGATAAGGCAGATCATCAACTTGAAAAGCAACAAAATCGAGTCAAATCTTGAGCCAATTACAAGCTCCACTGGCTCCACAGTTTCCCACTTACTGGTAATAAATTTTGATTGTTTGTAATCTGAATTTAGAGCTGTGAATGGATTCTCTAATTGGTTAAAACATCCCTCCACATTCTTGCATGTTTCAGTGTCTCTTTGATCACGAAATACACCCTGGATGACTGACTCTTTTGCATGCTCATGAATTTCCTGCACAATATCCTCCATAGAGGTCACAAAAGAATTAACAGACTGGGCTACAACTGCTGCCTTTAGATCTGAAATGACAGAGGCACAACTATTTACAAGGTGTTCTGACGATAATGCTGGCTCTGACTCAACCTCAGCCTCATATGTCTCTTCTGCGGGATTTGCATTAGTACTATCAAGAACAGTTTGACAATGTGGTGGTTCAGTTTCAACAATAACATCACATGCACTATTCACATGACACTTATTCAGATGCTTCCTAAGACCAGAAAAACTATTGAAAAAACGTGAGCATCCCACTTGGCCACATTGAAGATAAAGAGTCCTTCCCGTACAGAGTCCATGTATTACTTTGAGGTGCTTTACTAGATTGTTTGCTTCACCAAAGACATTGCTGCAAAGAAAGCACCTCATTGTTTAATTTCAAGAGTGCCTAACGCACCATTCTTGCTCGCAACTCTGCAATTCTTGGTGTTTCCTTAGTTTTCCCCACGTCAATGTTGTAAATGAAAGTTTGCAGAAAAGTGAACAAGTTGTTCAAGACAGGACTGTAAGATGTACCAAACACATAGTGGGCCTTGAAGAGCTCATCCAGGGTTCCAACCGAGCTGGTGGCTTGGCATGGAAGTGCATGCTTGTCGATGGCAATGAAGAAAGAGTGAATGCTGCTTTTTGTGGGTCCCTGAGCAAGGAGGTAGGGCTGACTGCTTTGAGCGATGTTGTCAAGATGCTGCTGCACGCTTGTTCCCGTCTATAACAAAACACATTCAACAACACTATTTATTAAAACAATAACATGAGATCACTCCAATCTCTAAACAATTTAAGGATTCAAGAATTTTATGTCACATGCATAGAATTACTTGCGCAAAGTACATGCAGTGAAACTGTAAGGTTCTCCAGAAGAAAGAAAGGTTCAAAGGGAAGAGTGCTGTGTGTGGGATAGGTGCTCGTAGTAGTATGTGGTGTATAACGTTGGTGTGTGTGTGTGTACTGTAGAACTTTGAGTGATGACAGAAATGAGATAGATAAAATGATACGCCTGAACGAGAGTATAGTTCCATGTCAAATCAGCCTAGAAAATCGCCACGTTTCATTTTCCGTTGGTCTTATTACACTTTCTAACTTGAGGAGACAAATATTAAATAGGAAAATTACCGGAAATCTTAGTAACTTTTAAACATGATGCTAGCACGTGAAGTTAACGGTCTAATCAGATTCAATGATCTATGCTAGGCTGTAGCTAAAAGTTGTATCGCCAGACTCACAGAACGGCTGGATGAACGGGAAAAAGGTAAACATCATTAAAAACATTGTTTTGCTCGAGGGGAGGTGGAAAATGAGCTTAATTCCCCAAATGGTGGAATATCCCTTTAACATTATGCCATCATTTTCCACCATCCTCAATATATTTAGCAACATGCTTCTCCACATTCAAAGACTTACCTTTTTCAACTTCAGTAGATGTCTCAGCATTGCGCATTAAATCAAGAAGGTCTGTGGAGGGGACCAGTCCATGGCTTTCCTTAATGACTCCTGCTTTGAAAGTGGTAGGCCACCTCTCCAGGAACTTGTTGGCAGTCTGCTCACCAAACATCACTCTAAAATCTTGTTCCATCTGTAGTTTGAAAAAGAAAAAAAAGAAGAAAAGGAGGACAACCTGAGTTGGTACCTTGTGCTACATTTTACAATATGTCTCAGTATTCAATGAATGTAGATGCCATACCAGTCCTGGTGTGTCTAGGAACCGTGGAAATACTGAGAAGACCTCTGCTGATTTGTTCTCATCATTGACCATGGTGTGGCGGTATACGAAAGTGACTTTCATCTTTTCAGGGATGGTCTCCTCATCAGCAGTGTGTCTCAACAAAGCGATAGCACATTCCACTTCCTCGTCAGTCAGGACTCTGTCGGCAGTAAAGGGTCTAGTACGCCCATGGCCTGGCCCACCAACTTTAGAACAAGACAATTTTGTTGTTGCTGTTAATAACTACACAGTTGTATATCCTCCTTTAAAACACATTTCACAGGTTAATAATTCCACCTCATGATAAATATTACCTTTAGGAGATTTACTAACTGCAGGACCTCTTTCCTCAGCAGCTTTTCGTTGAATTGTCTTCAACCGCCATGCAATGTAGCCTGAACCACTTTCAGGATCGTAGTAATGTTCCTATGTATAATGTATGCACAGTGTGATATATACATTCATATGATCTCTGAGCTTTGGATAAAAGCGTCTGCTAAATGCATAAATGTAAATGTAAATCTCAGCAGTTCGAAGGGCAAATATATTTTAAAACCTTTACTTACATAGCCATTCTATGAATATGGGTCTTCAAGGTATGGAAACAGAGCGACAATCCCCTGTGCATACATCACTTTTACACTCCGGGGCGGAGATGTCCTGGTGTATTCAATAATCAACATTAATAGATAGCATTGAACAACATGACCTAAACAATAATTGCGATGTTTAAACAATGTCTCATGATAACATATTTGATCCATACTTACCCATGTGTTTCCGTCATCTCTGCAGTAAGTATGTTGATGAGCTGTCTTCTGGTTGAATCTCTAATTGATTTTTTTTTCGCATACTCCTCCATGACACGGTCACCTCCAGGCTTTGTCGTCAAGATTTTTTCAATCAGCTAAGAAATAAAATGTGCAGTATTGTATTTTGAAAAATACTTGGCAATTATGAAACAAATAAAATGCACCTCAAATAAACATATGAATCAAACTCCCCACACACACAACTCACAGCTTTTGCTTCATAGTTAATGCGGCAAGGCCTTTTAGGTTGACTTCCTTCGGCTGCAACTGGCTCCTCAGCTGGGTCACACAACGAGAAGTTGAGGATCACTGTGTCTTCAGATGCAATAGAGCATGGAGATGATGTGGACTGAGGGTTACCTGAGCATTGGGAAATAAGAACACAATTACATAGTTCAACACTTCCACTTCAACGATGTGTGTGTAGTCTTATGCAGGTAGGCAGCAATTACCAGGTGCTTCATTGGCCAATGAAATTAGGAAAGGTCCATGGAACTCTTGTACAATCTCCTCAAAAACCTCAGAGTCGACCTCTGTGTTAGACTGGTCATAAACCTTGATGTCCAACCGTCTGTCTTCAGCAATGTTAAATTTTAGACTCACTAGAGTAAAAGAAATAAACAGTGCACAAAATGTTCTGATGAGAAACAATTGCAATATGCCACCACTTGATTAGGCTACTTTCAATCCGAATTTAGTGACTAACCTTCTCTCAAGAAATCACCGAATGTTAGTTCAGGCAGCTTGATGCACATCTGCACTCCGCCAAACGAGACACGCAGCAGCATTTTCTGTTAAATTTAAGGAAGGTTGAATAACTGTTAATATCCATATCCATCAAAACATTCTCTCAAAGTTATTAGAAAACGTAATGGTCTAATAAACACTCACGGACTTATGGTATCAATAGGCTGATATACGGGGTGCTAATAAACTTGTTAGCTGAGAGTATAACCTCCTGTCTTTCTAATGACTTTCTTGCCATTCAGCAATTGTTGAAATTACTCTCAATGTCTGGTTTCAGACAGGCACAAGTCAAGCACGACAACATAACATCTTGCAAATTATTTCAACTTGGGCAGAAACCACGTTGTCAAGCTAACTTGCTAACATTTTGGTACGTTAACCCAACGTCACCCACCCGGCCGAACAACTTCAATTATCACTAACCCATACATTGCACGGTGTTAACAAGTAAATAAAGTCTAAAAAATGTGTCATTTAAATGAATTTCGTTATCAACTGTATTACTTCTAAGTTCTTGACGTGGTATTGCAGTCGAATGCATCTGAACTTGAAGTCAGTGAGGTATATTGATTAGCTAACTACATCTATGCATGCCTAGCTTAACTTAATACACCTACCATCGTCTATCATCGTCAATGTATTGCAAAAAGTTGGTCGTAAGTGGAAAAATATCTAGCTAGATGGTGAAAACCTACAAATGTTCATACAAACTTACCACGATAGGTCTGCTAGTGGGGAAAGAGACAATTTCCAACGTGCCACTGCCAGCTTGAGCTCCAGTTCAGTTCTAGGATTTTCAGAGGGAATCATCACCATGTAGAGTAGATTTGGTCATTGTGTGCATGTTGGACTTAACTCTCACTTTTGACACTACTATTTAGACGATTTTACTCTGTACATTGTTATAACTACTCTATCCAGAGGAAAATAGGTTTACTCTGCAATAATGACACTCCATTTTTTACTGTGTAGAAAACAACAAGCTAGCCTACAACTTCTGTAGAATGCCTGTGTGTATCTCTCCTGCTCAAACAAAAGGTGCGCGCGTGCATAGTTCTGCATTAAGTTGATTTTGATAACGTTACAATTGACCGATCCCAAGCCCCTCCTCCCATTGTCAGTCCCATAGTTACTGTTGCTAAGTCGGACAAGTTTGCAGGAAAGTGTGCGAGAACGCGTGTTCAACATGGGTGCGCAGCACCATTTAGCAGAGAGTAACAGTGTATGCTAGATTTCTGGGCGTCAAGTAATATTGATATATTCAAAAAACAGTGTCTGCTGTTATCAACGAGGTGGAACACCACAAATTGAGGACAAACCAATCTGGTGTTACGGATCTTAATGGGATGCATGTTAACTGGGGATAAACAATTAGCACGTTATCACAAGCAGGTAGTTTACCTTATTTGCTGCAGATGTGACTGATTCAATAAACAGGTCTGTGCAAACATATGGTGTTGACGTGTCCATAACAAAATCTAACCATATTTAGGGGATTAATTAAAGACGGGTCCAAGTGCTGCAGATCCAAGTTCCCACGCAACTTGGGAGAGTGGCTAGCCTGTTAAGCAGCTCATGTTGGGGAGGTGGAGCGATAGCTTCGCTTCGGTAAGCCGATAGCCTACTTATTATTTTGAATGGCTGCTTTAGAAGGAAGAGTTCAAACTAGACTGCATTTCCGGCGGGAACTGCGAAAGTGTGCTTGCCCTGGTCCGGTCAGCAACGTGAGCAGACAGTGGCATACGCTATGCTGAACCTGGCTTGATCCAGGCATTGTAACGGTGCCTTTCAGTGTTGGAGCAGTGGCAATATCCCAAAAGCTCTAGGAGGGGCTATTCAACTATTGGCTTGCGGGTTGAATGTGATTCGTTGGATTTTACCTTTGGCCTGCCTTCGAATTTAGCTTCTATGACTGAGATCAAATCAATAAAATAAAATGACAGCAGTGATTGGCTGCAAAAATAAATAATGTCACGTGTCTTGCGCCTCTCAAACTGGGCTATCAGGTAACCTACAGAGGAATTGAAATTATGAAATATGACCAAGGCATTAAAAGCTACTTGTTTGTCAGGATACTTTTTCACTGATTTATTTTAAAAAATATGAGCGATGAGTGTGAATGTTATATATTCCATCCCGCCAAATTATGTTTTACTGGTTTATTTGACAAATACTCTATATGGATTTGCTCTATAAAGACCGTTATGTCTGTTTGGGATTGTTTTGTGAGCCTGGGGTTGTTTTGAGAGCCTATTGATGTAGCCTATCTCAGAATAAAGGAATACTTCATATTACTCTAAACCACCGTCTGTAAATCAACTGTATACTACTGTCTACATTGCACTATATTTCTTGACCTGTCTCTGTATGTTTCATCACCTTTCTATACTTTGCCTCACATTGCAACACAGCTCAGATCTTTGGTTGCTAGGAAGGCCAGTCGTTCTAAATGGATGGTTGCTATGGCCAAAGGCCAGTTCTATCTCTGCCGTTGTCAAGCAGGCATATCGTAGAAATTCTGATTAACCTTATCTTATTTAAAACATCTCTATTTTACTTATCCCACTTCCATACAGTGGGTCCCATTAAGAAGTGGCCACTTCATTCAAGGCTACCGTGATTCGCTGCAGCATTAATAAATTAATCTGTCACCATATGCCTATGCTTACGTTTGCAAAGAAAACATTTTAATTTGATCCACATGAAACGTTACATTTCATGTACATGTTGACAATGAGTAGGCTAGTTTTGGTTGTTGGTGGTGTTATTGCATCCCTTAGTTATGCCTACAATGCAAGTTCCCTCGCGATTGGAAGCTCCTGTAGACAATAGTAGACGCATTTCAAAACATCGCGTTAGGAGTCCTTGCCACTTCTTTTAAGCAGTCACAGACGTAGGTGCTACTTTTAGGGCTAAAGTGCTTCGTGAATTACTGTTATTAAAAAAAAATAGCAGTCCTAAAGTTACATCGGCGTCTAAGTTCACGAGTGCAAGCATCTCATATCAAATGACCATGGCATGGCATGGCACTCCTCCCTATAGCTAGCCACACAAGAAATTAATGATACTAAATCTCTGCTTAGCATGCTTCTCCGCTTAGCATTCTAATAACAGAAGGGGCACATTTATGTTGACCACTACAACATGACTCATTATGTCTGTAACGTTAACTGTATAAAACACTTACTTTCATAAAGGGCGACACCATCCAGCACATGGAAACCGATATTTTAGGTTCTTGGCCACAAACTCAAAGCGTGTCTCTCTGGCCCTGTTCTAGAATCTTTGCTCTAAAGGCTGTGTTGCTAAGGCAACATCAAATAAAACAAATGATAGTCTTTCAGTATTAAATGTGTAATGCGTGTGATTCGAATGGATGTGTGTGGTTTGCAATTAGAATAAACAAGAAATAACATTTCCAATAATTTCCCATGATAAATTACATAATATTTGCACCTTCCTTTCTTGGGAATCTCACACCGTATTTCAAGTAGGCTACACTAGTGAAATGTAATACAACGTTGCCACCTAAGCGTTCAGATAGTTCTAGGCTATTTAACATTAACGTTGACATTGCTTGTTTATTCTTTCGTCAACTCCATGCTTTTAGGAAAACAATCTTTTTTATCATAGTACCCTCTTCAATGAGCGATTACCAGCTCGTTTTTGTAACAGAGATAGCTGTTTATTATCCCTAGGTTTACAGAAATACTTATTCATATTAATAATTAGCCTATGGAGTGCTGCCGACCACTGTTCATTCGCCCCAGAATGCCTTGCATGTCTTTACAACAAAACAACACAGTAAAACCTAAATGCCCGTACACATATGCATTTGCATACTTGTATCATTTTTAATAATACTCTCCCATCATGATATGTAACAATAATGAAAAATTTAATTTGAATACCGTCAATGTGAAAACAACTCTATTATGTAAGCTATATATAGCTACTGTTCTCCTTGCTGTTTCAGTTCGTAAGTCCATACTATCCCATGGCAGAGCAAGTATTTCATGATTGGGCAAGGTTGCCTGGAGACATTGTGACTGCTCTGAGACATTGTGCATACATGGAAGGCATTGTGATAGAAGGTGAATGGTGAAAAGGTGAATGGTGCGAGTTACCAAATACCCGTGGGTGGTTTGCCAAATGATGGAAACTTTTGGAATATTTCTTTTTTTTTTTGCCTATGCACCCTCACACTGGAGTCCCCAGTTCATATACAAAATTTGGTATCGATATGTGACAGTGTTCCTGAGATATGGACGACTTCCTGTTTCGGAGCTTCGCCGCCGATTTCGTTTGGCTGTGACGGGCAAACACTTTCGAAAATCAAAAATCCTTCCACTAACATTTGTGAGGCTTGGTCCAAGGATAATGTCACGTCAAGTTTAGTGGGTGTTCGGACCAAATTTGTGACCTGTGAAAATTTAGTTTCGCTTTCTGTTCAATCCAATATGGCGGACGAACGGCACCCACCTGACGTCATCTTCGCGACCAACTTACACCGTACTGACCGGACGCTTTAAAGTTGGAACGGTGTCTCTGTCTCAAAGGGCCTAGGCTAGGGCTGACAAAAAATTAGGGAGACGGGAAAAATAATAATAAAACTTAAGAAGAACAATAAGTGTGCTGCTTTGCAAGCACACTTAATAAACATGATACAAATGTAGGCTATTGAAAAGAAACCACTAGATCTACCCGAGTTTACCCATACAACGCACGACATATCTGCAGTTTGCAGACGTGATTTGTCTTGCACAAGACTTTATCAGTGCCCGCTTATGCTATACTTAATTTAAATGTGGGCAATGTAGTAGGCCTAATATTGGCGATTTCGAGACTGCATAGCCTATACAGCAAGTTTTTCAATCGGCACATGATTTGATCTTTAGAAGACATTGGCTATCTCTCGTTCAGCCATCAATGATGCATCGCAGTAGTCTATTCCGTTTGTTGAAAAAATGGTCATTAGCTTATTTCTGTGAACAGTCTTCTATCCCAAGTTAAATATGGCAAGGTAGCCTATGCCTAAAAGCTGAAAGTATTCTTATTGTGTGTAAGGCGAATGCGTGATTGAAGGTGTAGCCTATTTGGCGCCGTACTTCCAATTGTATGAGTGTGAGTTCAGTTCCTGCAAGGTAGGTATAATTTTTTATGGGGCTTATGTTGTCGTTTCAACAGTGGAAACCAGGTTTAGTTATGTTTTTGTATGTAGTTATGAACACAAAAAAGGGAACATTTTCGTACACACTCAGATTTCTTTACTGAAAAGTAGCAGCCTATCCAAAATGTTAGGCCTATGTCTGTCAACGTTTCACACGGTCAGGATATCGGATGTCACTTCTACAAGTATCCCAGGCATATATTTGAAGCTTTTTGAGCTCTTTAGTTATTTAGTTACTTAGGCTACTCGCAAAAGAAGCATTAGCATTCACATAACCGGCGTTTTGTAGGCTACAGAATGGACACTATAAAATTAAAAATTGACCGAGGTTGACCGAGGTCCTCCGACGTCCTCATTGTGACATAGTAAAAGGGGGCGGGGCTTGGGATCGGTCTATTAATGATGCAGTAACGTTACAATTTATAATTAATTAATGATGCAGTAACGTTACAATTAATAATGCAGTTAATGATATAGGCTACTGTGCAGAATTGAGAAGTTATGGTAGCCTAGGCCAATTTGGTGTGAATACACGCACACAGGGGAAATTCTCTCTCGTTGTTGAGTAGCCTGGCTGATACGCACAGTGCGTACGGCCATGGTTTTGGCGCGCCTTACTGAGAACGTCTGGCTGAAGCTCTCTCTTTTTTCGAGATCCGCTTTCATATTTCCTAATTGTCTCATGCGAAGCCATTGTTGTTTGTGATAGCATGCATTGATACGGGCAAAGACAGGTGACGATAAGACACTTGTTTTCTTTTGTCCCACGCAGGGGCCCCCTAGTGGCCGGGGCCTGGGGCAGCAGCCCCTTTGCCCAATGCCCAAACGCGGCCCTGATGTCTGGTTAGCCTTTGCTCAAATGAGACATAACTTCTGCAGCGGTTTAAAGCAAATGTTGTTACGAACTTCTATTTCTTCAAAAATCGATTCTAAAAATGCTTAAATTACGTTTGTTTCGGCAGCCATTTCGCACTGGTTTCAGTAGGAACTTTTGCCCATGAACACAACGGAATTGAGATCAGTGGGCGTCTCTGAAGCCATTTCCCGGTTGTGAAGGTATTGGCCCAGAAGTTCGTTCAGCATTATGCAAGCTTCTGGGTTCTCAGATTAGGCATAAGAGAGTCCATTATCCATGAGGTCTTTTTATAGCAACATCCATTACTCCCAGCACCAATGGGCACACTCCATGCTCTGCAGATGGCAGCACAGACCAAAGGGGGCAGAACCCCAACAGGCATTAGAAAATGTGTAATACCGGGAATCGCCAGCAGGGCCGGAACACATTCAAACAAGACAAAGCATACATTGGAGAAACAGAAAGATCTAAAAGTCCATAAAAAATATCACATTACCTAGCTCAGCTCCCTCAGATAACATATCCTAAAACCCAGCGATAAAACGGTGCATATCAACTTATTGAGTGAGTTTTCCAAAGCTGTCAATGCACCTCCGATAGCCTATTGTTTGCTCCTGGGATGGTAAGTAGGCCATTCATCTTGCAGACTTTGTACCAAAAAATATAATTATTGGAACTTCCTTAGGCCTACCTCAGAAGGTCTGTCTGTCTCTATGTGTGTGTATTGCGCATGCAGATAACTTAAAAACTACTGGCCTGATTTACTGCAAATTTTCAGACAATGAAAGGAGAGAATTACAAATATAAATGGCAAAGCGCCACATGTGCGGGCTTTGGTGTTCTTGTTAGGAGTCCTGATATTCACGGGCTGATCAACCTCTTGATCATGTGAACTGTTGATTAATTACTCTACCTCATGATGGTATGACCCCATTGTGGGCCCACTGTCACATGTTGCTGCTACAGCAATTTTTGATTATATCTCTAACCTTTTACCTTTTCACAGGAGAAACTCAGGAAACGTAATTAATGTGTCCATTGTCATGTCTTGATTGATTCACTCTGGGGGGTCTCACGGAAGCAAAGGTCTCCTATATTGTGGGTATATCAACCTACTATTGCATTGAACTGAAACTTTTCCATATTAAGCGGAGTCAGATTTATTAGGTTAACAGGGGTTCTATAATCAATTGTTATATTTCCAACAGCACACGGAAAGCTTCATGATTTCCTTCAACCACTTTCAGTTCCCTCATTGGTCCTGAAAAGTGACGTCATTACATTCTAAGGTAACACTTTACTTGACAGTATTGACAGAAGAGTGACATGACACTGTCATGAACACATGACACTGTCATGACACATGAAACCTAATCCTAACCTATAACCCTTATCCTAACCCCAATCCTACCCCTGGGTTATTTTAATAGTTAAAATTAACCCAAATCTAATCTTTACCCTAATCCCAACCCTAATCCCTACCCCAATCCTGGGTTATTGGACTACATAAAGGAAACCCTGATACCTTTTTCCACCATAGAGTGTCATAGTTTACTGCATGGGAAGGTGTACCATATTTATTTTTTCAACTGGAGGGGTGTTCCGTTATAAGTTTAGGGCCCCCAAAGGGCTGATAGTAGTTTGGCTATCAGCAATGGTGCAGTTCCTCATGTTCTAGACAGAACTTCCTAACCCTAAAACTAACCCAAACCTAATCCTTACCCTAACCCCAACCCTTACCCCAATCCTACCCCTGGGTTATTTTTTTGAGCCCATAAGCCACTTGGGAGATTCAAAGATTTGTGTGCCAGTGCATTCTGGTCACTTTTCAGCAGCCAGAGCTTGTTCCCCTAACCTAACCCTAATCATAACTCTAAACCTAACCCTAATCCTAACCCTAATTTGTCATGACAAAAACCGAATGTCAATAACAGAAGCGTTATGTCATAAATGTTTATGACTTGTTTATGACACGTTCATGACAGTGTCATGTCACTCTTATGTCGATACTGTCAAGTAAAGTGTAACCCATTCTAAACTGTGAGAAAAAGATGTTAATTTCCTTAACAGTATAGGGCACAATCAGTTTTAAATGGGTTGAGTAGCAATAGCCTCATTTTAAAGGGTTTTAATTTGTAATTCAAAACTCACTTTATGTGATTTTGTACTGTACGTCGATTTGGGTCTCTAATGCTTCAACATACACTCCACACAAGTGCGACACAAACCGGGCATTGAGTTTTTGTGGGTTAGTTGATGTCAGCTTCTATGAGCTATTCAGATTGCTTCCTTATTTTAAAGCTGCAGTTGGCAAGATTGTTTTTGATCATATTCACTGAAACCGACACTATGCTCCGACAGAACAACATAAATGGTTTTAGAAAAAAAACACACTTCTACCTCCACCTAGAGCCTGTTATTTGTTTTGCAAAAATCCACAGCTCCTGTTTCTTCTGGTCCAATCAGAGCAGGGCTGTGTGAGAAATGACTGTCAATCCATACGCGTAGAATACGGGGGGGACGGGTGGGATATGTCCCCACCACTATTTATCATTTGAATTTTGTCCCCACCACTTCTAAAAATGTACAAACCAATTGCGACCGAAAAAATCCCCACATACTGAAATCATCGAGTCTAAACCATGCGATAGGCGCGCACAATGACATCCTCACAGCATGCACACCTGCCTAGATATGTGTGGATCGAGTGTTGCGCGGTTAAGGTTTTTTAACATCCGCACCCACCCGACCCTCCAGTCATGTAATGCCTGCTAGAGTTGACTGTAGCTCGGAATGCAATCGGTTGCCATAGTAGGCTATCCCAAAATCCAGCGATAAAACAAAGCATGAACTCATGAGTGTCGGTCTGCCCTATATGTATATCCTCTGATTGTAATGTTTACAGATAGGCTATCTAGGCGATATTTGTAACATTTATTTTGTATTTGGCCTGTTATAAAATCATGTAGGCCTATTGAACAATTTAAACACATTGTGAACCCCAAAGTTGGAGACATGCATATAGCCATTGCTGCAAATTTAAAACCGGATTACTCTGGAATGGCTAACTGTACAGGGGAGTGCTTTAAACTTTAATTAAAATTACACCTTTGTGTTCGGTAAGGTCTGCTGTTTATTCTGATATATGGTTTGTCATGTGTTGAGGGAAAGTTCGCGAAGCCAAGATGTAGGGAGACGGGTGCAGAAAATAGGCTATGATTAAACTGCGATGTTCCAAACAGAGTGACAGGATGCAATGCCTAATAATCTCACTGCCTACGGCATAACTGATACAGTGCGCCTAGGCCTACTGTTAAACACCTGAAAAATATTAAGCTGCTGTTTTCTTTTCATGACGAGCACTAGGCCTACGTTTGAATGATTTATGACTGAATGGAACGTTGCATTTTTTAAGCCCAGAACTGCTTATCACGCCGTGGTGACAAAGTTTACACCAACCATCATCTTCTAATGTAGGCCTATCCTTATGTTGAGATGTCAATTCTCTTTGCCCTAGGCTATCATTTGTGCATGAAGCATGTTTTAATTAAGACAGTACACAAGCTATTTTTATTGTTGAATGATTTCATGAATGAATTATAATGCATTGTCGTAGGGCTACAGGATTAGGGCTGGCGCCACTGACCAAGGCCACAGTAGCCTGTGAACCTCTGATTTTCAAAGGGGAATCACGGCCAACGCAGGGGGCAACTCTTCTCTTCAATTTCCCTTCCAAATTACTTTTTATTGTCTGAAGACATCTACCGCAAGAATCTAACATTCTAAGCAACAGCAAAGCAAATGCTTTGGTTAGCAAAAGCTAACCAAAGTGCAGTCGGTTCTCCCGCCATGGTTTTGGAAATCACACACCTGCTGCATCTGAAGGCCCACGCATAATAAGGCCTACGCCTAGGCACGTCCCTGTTGCACGTCACATTAATAGCTGATGCTGCCTCCCAAAATTCCGCGATCATGTGAACAGATCAGCAGGCCTGCAAATTTTCACCTCGCTTTCAGACACACGCTTGCAGCAAAAAGACGCCTCATTGTTTTTTTTTTTTGTCGGGTCTGGTCAGGTTCGGGTAGTTAATCAGTGCATATTGAGGGTCGAGTGGGTGCAGATTGACTCTCCTGACGGGTCGGGTGGGTGCAGATGGTAAAAAATCTTACCCGGCGCAACACTACTGTTGAGCATATTGTAATGCAGCGTTGAATGGATGAATAGCTTACTTAAGGGTAGCCTACCCCGCACTTTTCAAAACACACTCAAGCTTATGGTTATTGTCCCCACCACTTCTAAAAACAAACTGACGCCCTTGTGTCAATCACAGTCTGGTGCGCACTGACGAGCACAAACTCGATGAGAGGGTGCTCGGTGGTAGTGGGGGAGCATGAGAGTTGTAAACATTCAAAATTTTGGCTAAGTCCCCTTAATCTGTCAGACTTGCCAACTGCAGCTTTAATGTCACAATAGAGGAAATTTGAATATTACCATCCCCCAATCTGAAGATTCCCACCCACTAGGTTAGGTGCTTGTTGTCGGAGATCAGCTATTTTGGTTGAATCGTTTCCAATGAGCACCGCATGCGGAAGAGTGTCAATATGCAAAATATCCAAACCCACCTGATATCATCCATATTTCAAGTAGGCCTGTATACAAAAACACCCCTGCACTCAGTCTTGTTTGCATAAAACCAATTTATACCATATAGCCTATGCTGGAAGTGACTCGTACTTGTTGGCATATAACCAACATATACCATGTAGCCTATGCTGGAAGTGACTCGTTCTTGTTGGCATATAACCCACATATACCATGTAGCCTATGCTGGAAGTGACTCGTTCTTGTTGGCATATAACCCACATATACCATGTAGCCTATGCTGGAAGTGACTCGTTCTTGTTGGCATATAACCCACATATACCATGTAGCCTATGCTGGAAGTGACTCGTTCTTGTTGGCATATAACCCACATATACCATGTAGCCTATGCTGGAAGTGACTCGTACTTGTTGGCATATAACCAACATATACCATGTAGCCTATGCTGGAAGTGACTCGTTCTTGTTGGCATATAACCAACATATACCATATAGCCTATGCTGGAAGTGACTCGTTCTTGTTGGCATATAACCCACATATACCATATAGCAGTGGTCACCAAACTACGGCCCGCCACCTCATTTTGGGTGGCCCCTCAAAACATGTCTGTGGTATGTAGCATCCGGCCCGCACGGGAGTACGACATCGTCAAACTATAACCTCCGCAATTCCCCCTATTCATTCTCTATGGCGAGTACACATGTACACAGTACACATGTAATACGCTTTTTGTCCACTGGTGGTTGTTTTGGCGCTGTTTCGCGTTTGCCATCAAAAACGGAATGAAATGTACAGGTCTACCTGCAAACAATGTTAGAGGCCTATGCTGACTGCATCAGTGCTCAAAGTATTCTAAAAGTTTATCCATTAATTGTTAATAACTAACTAACGTCTATTCAAGTCATATTTCTGGGACTTTCTGGGATAATTATTTCTATTTTTTTATTCACTTGTTCAAATGTTCATACAAAGAGTTCACAAAGTTCTCATAAGGTGAGTGAAAGTTGAATGAATGGTGGTAATTTTAGACCACTTTAAATTATTTGTAGGATATTCACAACATGTGCTGGGTATTCAAAGACACAGAGTTCAGAGTTCACACATGTTTAATAAAATATACTTTTGGGACTCCCTGATAATACTTTTGGGAATGCAAAAGTATTTTTATTAGTAGGCCTATTATTTCATTTGAGCTACATTTTACACTGATCTGGCATGACGGCAATATAAAGACAGCTAACAATGGTATTAAATTGCAATAATCTATGATTAAATGTAATAGAATATTCAACTAAGGTAGACTGCTGTTCACAGCACTAAGCTATTTATGGTTACTGATATACTCCGAGTTTCTGGCCCTCTCTTAGAGCCAGGCATAGTGAGCTGGCCCTCGGAAGAAAAAGTTTGGGGACCACTGCCATATAGCCTATGCTGGAAGTGACTCGTTCTTGTTGGCATATAACCAACATATACCATATAGCCTATGCTGGAAGTGACTCGTTCTTGTTGGCATATAACCCATATACCATATACATATACAGCCTATGCTGGAAGTGACCCAGCCCATCTGTTAGTAGGCAGCCAATTTCACATTTATGCACATGCCAGTGACTATTTTAAAGTGCTTTTAAACTTTGGAACAGGCTACATTACCTGTACTGGGCTTTTATACCGAGCCAAATAAAGTTTTACCCATTATCATTTAACATTGTTAGGCTATGTTTAACACCAATAGTAGGCATCTACATGAACTTTGATTCTGCTATGGTTATGGTTATTGTATTTAGTAGACCTTTTGGATAAACTCCAGTAACTTGACTATTAGGCTTCTTAACTACGTAATTTCAAATAGACCAGGCAATGACGTTTGTCACACATTCTTTATTATTCCTCCATAACATATTGCATTTCCTCATACCTCATATTCCCTGTTTTTTTGCCATGGTGCCCGTTGCTGACCAGGACCTCCTGGCACTGCTGTACAATCCTAGTCAGCCAGGTCGTACTCCACTTTGGCGGCAACACAGCGAAGACCCTCTTATCACTCTCCTCGTCAGACATAAAGGCAGCACGGCCCCTTGTAGATAACGATAATCATCTTGGTCTAAAACGTTACAGACTACCCCGAGCTACAAGGCAAAAGCAGTGTTAAACTTCTTATACTGATCAGGTGCAAAAAACTATAACAAGTTCAAAAAGTTCAACATAGATTATAGGTCGAAAGTTAAATGAACGAGTACTTACAGTATGTCCTTTTGATATCTTACAGGTTGGGTCGTTATTGCCCATAACACGCTAGCATTCTGCTAATTCATTACGTCATTTACAGGTTTGAAAGGCTTTTTAGAACAAAGAACAAATTTAGAACAGTGTGTATTTTCTTTTGCCCCTTTTTTTGAATGCAACATTCAAATTTCTAAAGGAAAAAATTATATCCTGAGAAAAAAGTGGATTTTGAGGGGTACAGCTCCATAGACCTCCATTCATTCTGCACTTGCCCACGAGTGCCCTCACGTGGAACCAGAGGAGGAACTGCCACTCTCTGTAAACTGCCGGTTTCAAGAAATGAAAAGGTCATAAGTACTCGTTCATTCAACTTTAGATCTAAAATCTATATTGAACTTGCATAAACTACAATACAATCTATGATTCTTCCACGACAAGCAGGTGAAAGAGATAAATTTAGCCGTCTAGCTCCATAGACCGCCATTCAACCTGCACTCGCCCGCGATCACCCCCAGTGGAATTCTAATGGAACTGCAACCAATTTTGATACAATGGGGCTTAATATCTATAACATCTGCGACCTCCTGACCCCTTACACTCCTTCCCGCTCACTCAGATCCTCTGACCAAAACCTCTTGGCTATCCCCCACTCCAGACTCTCCACCCTGGGTGGCAGGTCCTTCAGTGCCTTGGCCCCAAACTCTGAACTCCCTCCCCCAACCCCTTCGTGGCCTGTCCTTCTTTCCTTTCTTCAAAGCACATCTCAAGACCTTTCTGTTTAATGATCACTTCTCCTCCACACCCAACACATAGTTCCTTACAGATAACTAGTCTTTGTTGTATTGTTTTGTTTGTTTGTTATTGTGTTTCGCTGCCTTTGTCTCTGTTGTATTGTTTGTTTGTTTGTTATTGTGTTTCCCTGCCTTTCTACTATGTAAAGCGACCTTGGGTTTGAGAAAGGCGTTATATAAAAAAAACATTATTATTATTATTATTATTAATAGGAAGTGCCAAGGCTCTCCGTAGATGGGCTCTGGCATCAGTTCCGGAGTGGGTCGTGGCCAGTAACCACTCATTTTGCATTTAAGACTAGAGCCTATTCTGAAAGGGACTGAAACTGGCGACAATGGAGCTGGTGATATGCATCTGAGAGGGATTTTGTGCACACAGCTTCAGGGACATGTTTTGTGCAACCCATAGGCCTATTTTGACTTGTTGAAAAAGAAGTATAATATGGGACCTTCAATAGAAGTAAGTCTTTATTGTCTCTCCCAAGAGAGAAATTTGCTTTGGGCAAACAGAGAGCATCGGCGACACAAACATAAAATAGACTCACTATACATAGAACATGGAACACATGGCATTACCCAAGCACTCACACACACACACACACACACACACGCCACACCCCCACCCACACACAGACACAAACACACGCAGCTGCACTATAGTAGCTTAATTGATAGCGGTACCAGGGAGAACTTGAATCTATTTAGCCTACATGATGGTAGTCGGTATCTTCTTCCCAGAGGCATCAGCACATACTCTGTGTTTAGGACATGGGTTGGGTCTGTGGTTATCTTCAACCCTTGTTTCCTAACTGTCCTCAAAAATCATTTAAAGAGGATGAGTGCTGAATCCCCATTATTTCCCCTGCCTTCTTAACAAGGTTCTGAAGTTGTGCCTTTGAATTTCCGGTCAGGTTACAGAACCATGATCTATACAATATCTAAAACAACATGAGATTTTTAAACATCTTTAGTAAAATAAACAGTTGGTCATCTTTTACAGATTACTTCCTCATTTGTGTATGAACCCACATCTGAGCATTGCCTAAATTACCTTGCACTCATATGCATGGTCTTAGCACATGTGTTACACACCATTCCGAGCAGAGCCTCGCATTTCGGTCCTTGTGTGGATCTGGATGCTGGAATCTGGTTTGACTATGTTTAACATTGCAAGTGATCTGCAGCTGCTTGACTGCTCTTGTTTACTTGGTTGTTCTTGTTAAATGGCAACATCATTAGACAGTTTAAATCAATAGTCAGGGGTTAATGTTTGAAAGCTTAATGTACAGTATTGGATACTGCCACTGATACTGCCTAGATTAATCACTACTGAATGTCTCTCCTTAAACAGATCATTTTTAAAAGGCAAGCTGAGCATGGCTGAGAAATCCCCTCTCCAGGAAAGATACCAAGCCTGCTTGATTCTGAGTGGAGCTGGAGATGCACTGGCGTACAACCGTGGCGACTGGGAATTTGAGTCAAATGGTGAAAAAATCCATAAGGAGGTAGCAGCGAGAGGGGGCTTGGAGAACCTGGATGTTAAGGAGTTTCCGATCAGTGATGACACTGTCATGCACCTTGCAACAGCTGAAGCCTTAGTGGAGACTGGAAAAGACATATCATTAAAAGACTTGTGTGGCACCTTGGTCAAAAAGTACATACAGTGTATGAATGATATGTCTGGCAGGGCCCCAGGTAAGAATCTATTCAAAGAATGTTGTTCAGACCTTTTTCTGATTAAATCTCAACTGGATGAAATCAGAGTGTAGTTTATAGATATAGACTGGAAGTGCTGCACTTTAAATCACTGGGAAAAGATAATGACACCAAGCTGCTTCCTACATTTACATTTTTACAAAATTATTGTGTATACAAAGCATTTTTATCATTTTTAAAATATTTGAAGTCTTTAGTTTAAACTTCCTCCACTATACAGTAGGTGTGCACAATCTCACTCTTATGCTGGTACGGTTTATACCTCATGTGACTCCCACTGTTTTATGCTGGTACGATTTATACCTCATGTGACCTCCCACTGTTTTATGCTGGTACGATTTATACCGCATGTGACCTCCCACTGTTTTATGATTTATACCTCAGTCATGGCCAATTTCACTCTTATGATGGTACGATTTATACCTCAGTCATGGCCAATTCTTCCACAGTGTGTTACTTTAACATCCTCACTGTAGTAAAAACCATTACCTCTACTCTCTCACATCTCCAGGTTTCACATGCATTGATAGCACTGCCCAATTAGCGGCAAACCAGGCGGGAGACTGGAGGATCCCTTTCAGCAAAGTTGGTGGGGGCTGTGGTGCTGCCATGAGGGCCATGTGTGTGGGTCTGCGCTTCCCCAGGCCTGAGCAGGAGCGCCTCCTGGTGGCCGTGAGTGTGGAGAGTGGCCGCATGACCCACCACCACCCCACGGGCTACCTGGGGGCGCTGGCCGCTGCGCTGTTCACAGCCTACGCGGTGAGGGGCACACCACAGGTAGAGGCCTGGGGCCAGGGTCTGATGAAGGTGCTGGAGAAGGTCAAGGAGTATGTGCAGCAGGAGGGGTATTGTGTTAAAGAAAACCTGAAACATTGGTGAGAATTCAGCCTGAAAAGGGAATTAATGAGATTGTATATTTTGATATATTTGAAGGTGCCATGTGGAGTTTAGTTCATAACATTTTTAAATTATCTAGAAATATCAATATAAATGATGTTTTCTAAACAAAGTTCGGGAGGAGCCTTAGGGATGATTGACAGCAATTAACTCACCTGCCTACCGCCGCCAGGGTATTTAAGCCTGTCTCCTTTCCTTACGTCACGCACTCCGGCATTTGCAAAATTATCCCTCCTCCTCCATCTTATTGCCCAGATATCCACTAAAGTTACCATGCAAGCCAGCTGTTTTCACCCTTGCTTGTTTGTGAAATCACTTTGTACCATGCGGGACACTATCAAATTCAGTGCAAGTCAGTGGAAGAGTGTCATGTGGCTTGGTTTAAGACAACTCAAAGCCCTCAGAATTCCACATAGCACTTTCAACCACACATACCTGGATTCAGACACGTTTGAAAGTTTCTTGGAAATGCCCTTTCTTCATCCAGACATGAGTGTGTGGCATTTAGTCGTGTAGATTTCAAATTCACAAATGATGATTGATCTCTTGGGTTAAAACATCCACTGTATAGTTTTATCTTCCATAAAAACACCTAACCTTCTGGCCCTGATTAGGTTGATGTTAGTTATATACTGTATACATTATTATTAATTGTAAGATCTTACACTTGCATTTTTAATTTTGTATTAGGGACTACTTCGGGGACAGCTGGAGAAAATACCTTCAGCATAGAGGAATCCTTGAAGGGACTGGCAAAGCCCAGTTCCCAGATGACTATGGAGTGACGGCGAGGGAGGATTTCTACAGGTCAGTCAGCTACAGGGCAACAGGCGGTGCCAGCGGACACGACGCACCCATGATCGCCTACGACGCACTGCTGCGAGCTGGGGACTCGTGGACTGAGCTGGCCAATCACGGCTTCTTCCACGGAGGTGATAGTGACTCCACTGCTGCCATTGCTGCTGCCTGGTGGGGTGCCCTCTACGGGTTTCACAACGTGCCCCCCAAAAACTACCAAAAGCTTGAGTACTACAGCCGCCTATCTAACGTGGCAGATGAGCTTTACAAGCTGAGGGGTTTGCCAATCTCATGATGTGTTGACTTATTGTCTGTTCTGGAGCAGAAATCTGGGCTTAGACAGGCCATGCATAGATTTATGTAACCAAATGTGAATTTGCAAGCAATTGGATAGACCTAATCAATCAGAGCATCGAAATATGTGAGAACGGCAAAAACATCCGTCTTCTCGACAAATGCCTTAATCACTGTTTTTTGTTTGTTTTTTGAGTTGTAAATAGATAAACTCCATGATTAACTCTATTTTAAAAGTGTTACCTAACCCTAACCTGAAGTGACATGATTAAAATGAACAATAAAATGTACAGGACTAGATGTATTTTTACTCTAAACCTCAATGGCTATAACTAGGTAGACTGGTAAAACAGTGAATAGAAATCATTGGTCCAGCCTAACCAATCTCATTGATAGAGGATACTTCACGTTTACACATTTTTCCGACTGCACTGACATGTTTGCAGGTGTTGCTACTACTGTTTACCACAGTCACTTTTGATTTCGAAATCTGCTCCGCTCCGTACACATGGATATACTCATAGCTCAGTGTTTCCTCTACATGTATTCATCAGCGGCGCAGCGCCGCTCCTGGAATTCAAGCACCACTGCAAAAAAAGTTGCCTAATTAAAAAAAAAAACACGCAAGTGAACTTCAGGAACAGCTGCCGTTCGTTCAGGTTTGATGTCAACAAATAATAGTAGGCTAACGTTGAAGGCGCAGTCAGGGATTCCACAGGAGATCACGCTTGTTTGTGTTTATGTTTAAGTTTATTAGCAGACGCAATTTTGTGCAAAAAACGTAGCCTACATTATGTTAACCAAGGAACCAAATTAAACACGCCAGCGAGATAGCTCGCCCAAGTAGCCTATTCCCAGATAAATTCCACGCATTGTTTCAATTTTGTTTGTGATACAGGCAATGCTTTCAAGCCCTGTGTTGCTAACATACCTAGGCTGTGAAACTAAGGTCTAGGTAGCCTATTGTTGGGTTTAAATTAATTTCAGTAATAGGATACGCAACCATTTACATCTGGAGATAGTTTGTAATTCCTGTAGAGCTCACCAAAATTATAGAAATGAGACAAAACACGGATCTCCTATAATCCAAGATAGAATTTCCTCGAGTTTTTGAGCATTTATTTTACCAAATGACATGGAAAACATAATTCATTTCATCCACATATTCTTATGCACCATGCACAACAACGCTACTAAGTTAGCTAACCGTGAGAATCAAGCAAGCCTCTCAGGCCGTCACGGCATTAAAGTGACAGGCACTCAATTCGACTTCCACAGCACCAATACAGTGTAATGACATGAAAGAGAAGTCTATATAGTTTATACAGTGCTGTGCCAAAGTTAAGACACCCATGCTGAAATTGACTAAAGGGAGGAATAAAAAAAACATGTTTTGCCTTTTGTCTTAATGCCTTAATTAAAAAAATAATAGGACATCAATTATTTTTTAATGTATCATGTATCGTACATAAATAAATGTTATTATATAAATAAATGTCTTAACTTATGCACAGTACTGTATATTAGTAATAGTTTGTACAGTGGCTAATTACTAATAATGTAAAGGAAAAAGGTGAAAGAAAAACATGAATAATCCTGTTCAAGTACTGCAATAATAATGCTTTGTAAATGCTTGTGTTGATAGTTATGTCATAATTTGTAACTCAATCTGTCCATTTCTTTCACAAAATCCACTAGAAGTCACCATTAAGGAGTATTTTTTTCAATGTTTTCTTTTTTTTGGGGGGGGGGGCTTCCTACGATCAACAGCACTGCTGCTGGAAAAATTTCTAGGGGAAACACTGTAGCTAGTTTGTGACTCAATGAGTCGATAACCACCATTGGACATCTCTTATGCTTGACTGTGGTTGTGTTCGAGCTTGTCAAACCAGCTAAGCGTGTAGGCCACATGTAGGAATCGTCATTATTTTTACATTAGATGTAGTACAGCTCACATACTCCACCATTTCACAAATTGTATTTCTGTGTGTTCTGTTAACATGTTGCACATGTTGTATTTCTGTGTGTTCTGTTAACATGTTGTATTTCTATGTGTTCTGTTGACATGTTGCACATTTTGATGGTGTGCACTCCTCACAATTACTTCTTGTTTGCTTTTCAAAAAAACATAAGATGTCCGATTTTGTTTTTAAGTTTAGCTCAAAGTCTAAAGTTCAAGATTTAAAGTGGGCTACAAAGGGTTCGATGGTGGTTTATATGTGAACTCAAACTGTGTGCGTGCATGTGTGTGTGAACATTGCTGCACTTGTCCATGCTTTGCAACAACCCATTTACCCAGCAGATGGAGCCATATTTGTTTGGACTGTTTTGGTTCATAAGATTTTCAGAGAGGATTGGATCCATTTTTACCTCTCAGCGTTTCAGGTTTTGGAACCCTTTTCATCCACTTCAAAAGGTTCAAGGAAATTAGAAGGCACTGAATACCAAGCCACATTGGTAAGTTTAATGTAGGCCTACTGTGCTGAGCTCATGTGTATGAAGCTTTTCCGCTTATGGCAGTTTTGTTTTACAACATGAAACTTTCTGGTCAGAGGAATCTGCTCACTGTAAAAATAACTATCATTCTTTACATGTGTCATCTGTTTTTTTTACTTTTGACGTGTTGCCTGAACACCATTAACCTGACTCTCGCCAGATAAATTTCGTTCCACTTAGCTCCGCCTAGCTTCACTCACATCCATCTGGGACCTCTTCCATTAAGAGGTATTTCTGCACCAGATTTTATGGTAGAGCCAATCAGTACACAGGGCGGGAGTTTCATAGATGTGACATAGAAGCGACTGTGAGACTGTTATCAGCGTCACGGGTTGGCTTCGATGTGAGTGGTTGAAGTAGCACGTCAATAGATGACGGACAAGTGGCTTATCCAATCATATGCAAGCATTTTTGATTAGGCCCAGCCTTCTGAAGCAACACTTCAACGGATTGGTCCCAGATGGATGAGTGGAGCTGGGCGGAACAAAATTCATCTGGCGAGAGTCGGGTTAGAACACCATCGGTATGGACCACAGAGCGGTAGCACAAAACCAATACGTCTTACAAGGCGAAAACGCAGAAAGGCTAGATTCAAGGTATCAAGGTAATCTGTCTGATCTAGAAAATATGATTAGGCAAATTAGGAAAGAAACTGATCAGGAATTGAATCGTAATGTTAAACCAGTGGCCTTGCAACCTACTCTTGAATTAAGTTCACCTGAAAGTGTGGAAGTGGATGAATGTGTTGTAACAGATGATGAACAATGTGCTGGATTACTTGGCCAGATTGCCCTCAACTCAGAAATACTTGATGACTATTGAATGTGAATAAAGAATGGAAATGGAGCCATAACTGCATACAGTGACCTCATAATAAATAGTGAGATTGAATGAGTGATGAATGAAATGTATCAAGACAAGTATTAGGCTACTTTAGTAACATTGTAAAGTTCTGGGAATTATGTACGTAAAGAATTGTATGTCTTAATTATGTGAAATGTGTAAAGTGCCTTAAAATGTTTAAATGATTGTGTTCAGATTACCTTGTGTGATAACGGTTAATGCAATAAATGTTTGTAGGCCTAACTTGTTAGAATGCAACCGATCTCTCTTGATGACTGTAAAAGTGTAGGCTACGTTGTAGCCTAAAATGTAATGTGTCACATTGTTATAATTGTCGTTGAATGTAAACTGTGTAACTTCTGAAACTATCTGTAAACCTACAGTGCTGAATGCAATGTTAGCATCTCCGAAATGTAACCCGAGAATTAACGGTGTATTTTCAAATTGTTGGTTAAGATCTGTGACTTCTAGAATGTTTTAGCTAACGTGGGAATATCCCAGCTATCGTGGGAATGTTCCTGCATCTTCTAGAAGATTCTAAACTGTCATGGGAAAGTAGGATTGATTTGCCTTAGGAATGAGCTACAGGCTTCATTAAGATTAAACATCAAACACAAATAGACATAACCTAAGACGCGACAAGACCCCCCCGTCACAGCCTCTGTTACAGAAGATAAGGTTTCAGCCAAATTACTCACATACTCCCTGGTGGAGCAAAATGGCCCTACAACATCCACATCCAACATAATGTCCACTGGCAAAACCATCTCCCGTCCAAACAATACTCTGGGGGGACTAAAACCTGTACTGGCATGTACGCTACTGCGATATGCTATCATCACATATAGCAGTAACATATCCCAATTGGTCTGATTTTCTTCCACAAAAAATGACAACATTGCGAGCAATGTACGATTAAATCGTTTGATAAGGCCATCTGATTGGGGATGGTAAGGGAAGGTTCTTGTCTTGTTAATATTCAACAACCGGCATACGTCCTTAAACAAAGTGGACTCAAAAGACCTGCCCTGGTCTGAATGGATAGTTCGGGGGGCCCCAAACCTGCAAACCCACTCCTCCACCACCACCCTAGCAAGAGTACAGGCTTCCTGGTTGGGCAGAGGAAATGCTTCTGTCCCTTTAGAAAAATAATCTCCAATGACTAGAATATACTTGTTCTTATTGACAGTTTCAGGCAAGGGCTCCAAGATGTCAAGTGCCACCCTTTCATATGGTCTACACGACTGCTTTACATCATTAAACCATCCAGGCCAGTAAAAGCGGTCCTTCACTTTACCCTGTAATTTTTGTACTCTTAAATGGCCAGCAGTAGGGGAATCATGCAGCTGAGACAAAACTTGAGGGACCAGAACCTGGGGAAGGACAATCTGCACTTGGGCTGCTGCATCTGAATTAGCAGGAGGTAACCGGACCAAGCGAGAATCCCTCAATTGCAGTTTTGCAGCAACCACACAGGGCATGCTTTTGCAGCGCTACATCATTGGGGAGGTCCAGTCCCTTCTTTTTCAGATCTATCAAGAGCCGTAACTCTGGGTCCTCTGTTTGGGCCTTCACCATCTCGTCAGCACACCCCTGCGTCACTTCCCTGCCACCCCCCTCTTGTACAACACACACATTAGGAGCTGGGAGGAATTGCACGGCTGGGCTAATGTTCTCCTCACTTGATCTTGAGTCATTACAACCAAAGGCCGGTAGCCTGGACAGGGCATCTGCATTCGTATGCAACTTCCCTGGCCTATGGATGATCTTGTATTGGAAACTAGCTAATTGTTCTACCCACCTAGCAAGCTGTCCCTCCAAACCCTGAAAGTTATGGAGCCACCTGAGAGAATTATGGAGCCACCTGAGAGAATTATGGTCTGTACGTAAGATGAATTCTTTACCAAGCAAATAATGCTTAAAATATTTGGTGAATGTTACCATACTCAGTAGTTCCTTCTTTGTGGTGGCATACTTCCTTTCCTGCTTCGTTAGGGCTCTGCTTGCATAGGCTACCACATACTCAACGCCACCAGCCTCCTGTGACAAGACCGCCCCAATGCCAACATCGCTGGCATCAGTATCTAATAGAAATGGGCGTGAGGGATCAGGGTAAGCTAATACTGGAGCGGATATTAATTGGGCTTTCAGGTGCTCAAAAGACTTCTGGCATGCTTCAGACCATTTAAAACGCCTACCCTTCTCTGTTAACTGATGAAGTGGCCGTACGATTTCGGCAAATCCTTTAATAAAGCGCCGATAGAAGGACGCCAACCCAACAAAGCTCCTCACCTCTGTCTGATTGGTAGGGATAGGCCATTCTTTTACTGCCTGGACTTTAGCTGGGTCTGCTCTGACTCCTTCGGCTGAGATAATATGGCCAAGGTACTGCACTTCTTTTGAGAACAAATGGCATTTTGAAGGCTTAACCTTAAGATTAGCTCGGTGTAGCTTAAGCAACACTTCCTCCAGACGCGACAAATGTTCTGCAAATGTACGGCCGAATACGACTATGTCATCAAGATAAACCAGACATGTTGTCCACTGTAAATCGGCAAGCACTACATCCATTAATCGTTGAAATGTGCTGGGAGCATTACATAATCCAAAGCTTAACACATTGAACTCAAATAAGCCTTGGCGAGTAATAAAGGCAGTCTTCGGTCTATCCTTGGGGTCAATTTCAAGTTGCCAATAGCCACTGGCGAGAGTCGAAAACCAGCTAGCCTTGTATAGACTGTCTAAGGCATCATCAATCCTGGGGAGGGGGTAGGCATCCTTCTTTGTTACATCATTGAGCCTCCGAAGCCCCCCATCCCGTTTCCTAACGAGGACCACCGGTGCAGCCCAAGGGCTACAAGAAGGCTGTATTACACCACCTGCCTGCATCTGCTTTATTTGCTCAGCACACTCGTCCTGCAGGTGAAGTGGAACACGACGTGGATGCATCTTAAGAGGCTTAGCATCCCCAGTATCAATGCAATGTCTAGCAAGCAGGGTCCTTCCTAAATCCATGTCACCTGAACACAGACAGATGTCTAGACAATAACTCACAAATTGCTCGCTGTTCGATGACCCCCAGCCCCTTTTTATCTAGCCCCAACTGATCCACCAGAGCATCTACAGACCAGGTTTTCCCAGAGCCCCCCTTCATATTTGTTTTAACTTCCTCCATAGCCCCTCCCACTTCAATACCTGTGTGAAGTGTACGAACCCTCATGCCAGCCTTCAACATCAATTCATCATCCGTAACATTGATCACTCGAACTGGGACAACACCTTTATCTACCTGACACACAACCCGGGCCACTAAAATATCGCAGTGATTAGACAATGATGCAGATGGCTCCAACATACCTTCTTCAGGACCGTGGAATGGGTTCAGGACCATACGGGGCCTAACAGGGCCATCAGGGACCAGCAGTGGAAGGGTCTTCCCCATTAGGCAGAAAGCCCCGTCTTTGTAATCAATCATGGCCCCATACTTAGACAGGAAGTCAAAACCTAATAAGACATCACAGGAGGGAACATCAGCCACCAAAAAGTCAACAACCAAGGCAAGGGAATCAAATTTGCAAACAGTCTGCCACACCCCCAAAATATGCATCACCTCCCCATTAACCGCAGAGACATTGCCTTGGTACTCAGACAATTTACATCCACCCTTTGTAAAATCTAGCCACAACTGTTTAGGGATTATAGATCGATCAGCTCCGCTGTCTACCAACACCAGAGACTCAACTCCCCCTACTTGGGCAGTAACATGGCTACCCTTTCTGTTATTAGAGGCCACAGTCTGAGCAAGGGGGCGGGCAGTTTGGCCCTCTGTACCCGCCCCCTTTAGTTTCCCTGAGCATAGGGGCAATCACGGCGCAGATGTCGGTCGCACCCACATTCCCAACACCTTGGACTGCTTTGGACTGCTCACGGCCTAAAGATTTATTTGTGAAAGCCCCCAACCCAATATTAGACCCCCCTGAGGTATTAGATGGAAAGCTTGGGACAGGGGCCTTAGAGGCCCTGTGTAAGACCTGGACTGATGACTGGATTGTTTTTATTTCCTGGCAAAGCCCTTCTACCACTCCCATCAAGGTGTCTAACCGCTCATCAGTTCTGCTTTTACCCTCAGTAACTTCCCTCACACGAGCATCAGGTGTAATGTGAGTCTGCTCCAGTTTTCGAAGAAGCTCCATTTCAGTAGCCAAATGGACTGCCGCCTCTAATGTCTTTGGTTTTGCTGCCCGAAGGCTAACACGAAAATCTGCTGAAGCAAAATAAGACACAAATTGAGCCAACATGTCACGAGTATTATCCTCTAAAGGTAAGCTTTAACAACTAGCCTGCGCAGGGCATTCCCAAACTCTTGGGCAGTCTCATTGGGCAACCTCCTCCTATCAGAAAAGGCCACCCTACTCCACTCGTCACTGCAGCATGGCTCTACAGATCTGGTCATGGCTACCTTCAAGGTAGCATGGTTGGATTTAGCTGCACTGGAAAGGCCGTTATACATTTCACGGGCACGTCCAGAGAGCAACAATGCCAGGAAGTGCAATTTAACGGCCTCATTGCAACCATTGACAGTGGAGGCCAATTCAAACTGTTCAATCCAGTCAGGCCATTCCCGCCCCATGCCAGTGTAAACCTTTGGCATAAACACTGGGCGAGTAATGGCACCGTTCTGGCGGGCACCCATGTCAGGGACTACACCATCATTTGCTACCCTTAAGGGTGCATTGCCCTCATTGCAGACATTTTTTCTTAATTTATCCCACCGCAGCCACCAGTGTAATAAATGGTTATGAATAAAGAATGCTGCCACCACCTTTGTTAATCCGGTATGGTCCGGTGTCAAGAGTCAGAGGACTATCACCACAAATAAGTTACCAAAAGCAGATTTTATTTACATACAATTCATTAAAAGTAATCCACCCTCCCAGCCAGATAAAATTCCCAGTAAAGAGTACCCCCTCTATCTTTAGCACAGGTCACAACACCTCCAGACCCAGACAAAACACTGCAGGTGAATAAAGGCGTCAGCACTCACACACACGCACGCTATACACTACAACCCATAATGGCACTGCACAAAAAGGACCGCTTCACACTCAAGCAAGATCAAACCAACTAGGGAGACAGGGGTGAAACTGTACAAGTCAAAAGTGGGCCTTCATCTCTGGTGAAACTCACTGGCTACAGGCTTCATTAAGATTAAACATCAAACACAAATAGACATAACCTAAGACATAGACAATTGACAAGACACACAAACAAACATTTAAGCAAGAGTATAAAAATAGTGGACTTCCCCGTCGGGGCTAACTTGGTATCTGCCGCCGGAGTCAGCCAGGGAATAATCCAAACGGAGGAGACGAAGATATGCAGCGTGCTCGCAATCAGTTGCGAGTGCGAACAGTCTTTTGGCACTCGCTAAACCCGAGGCCCTCTCTGTCTCAAGGGAGTATTCAGCCTCCCCCTCCTGATACAGTAATTGTTTGCTCCCCTATTCAACTGTCTTCACTGCCGGCCACACTAGAAGTTGCGAACAGCACCCTCCCCGAGTGCCAGCCGCAAACAGTCTCTCTCCATCCGTCGATCGAGCACTTCGCACCTCACTTTATGCCCTCATGCACAGGTGAACATAATTCCGTAAATCCAAATGTAATCAGTCAATCATTCACTCAATCAGGCTGATCGTTCAGTCCATCATTTCCGTTTCTCATCGCAATATTATGCTTCTGCTGAGACCTGCTATTGAGACCTGCACCATGAGAAATTCTTTGTACTCAGTACTTGGCAAATATTTTGATTGATGCTGAATGTGATGGGCTTTTAACCCTTGTGTTACCCTCAAATCTTACCGACATCCTTTATCCTTGGGGTCAATTTGACCCCAGCTAAATAAACCCTCATAAAATGATTATAATTCATATTGTTTCCCATTTTTTTTGTGACAGGTACTTAAAATATGTTTAATAACCACCATCAAAAGCCCTACAAAACAATCCCACCCCCTACACCCATTTGAACCCAGAATACCTGTCATGTGCTTATAGCGAAATATACAAATCATCATAAAATCTCACTGATTGACACAAAATTTGAAAGAACCATCTTTTTAGTGTTTTAATGGCTTCATATGACTTCTTAGTACATATTTGGTTTATCTATAACATTTGGAATGAAAAACTATTTCTGTTATTAGCAGTACTGTGAAAAAATTTACACACATTGCCCTTGGGGTCAATTTGACCCCAACCCAAAAAAACAAATAAACAAAGACAGTTTCAAAAATGTAGTAGATTTTATTTGTAAAAATGAATGTCCTCCTCATCAAAACATCACATAACAGTTCTTCAAGTACTAAGAACTTACAAAAACCTCAGAAAAATACATTTGAGTAATGGTTTTCATATCTGTACACAAGCAAATTCACAATAACATTGCATGAACGTCATCATCAGCAGAACATCAAATAACAGTTCTTCAATTACTAAAAGCTTACAAAACCTGTAAAACATAAAACACTTACAATAGCATTGCATAACAATCCCTGACACAAAATTATAGTCACTGAAACGATGTTGACACAATACAGGAACAGATTTTGGTTCTTCATTTACCAAAAAAGTTTTTTGTGTGCATTTTTAATTGCTGTTGTAGTTACCCATTCAGGCACAAAAAAAAAAAAACTTCACCCCATTATAATCACACTGGAGTGTGCAGATTAGATATTTCTCATATGACATGCTTTTCCAGGTGGGAAAGTAGTGGATTCTAAAGGTCATGAAATAGGTCGCCCTTATTGTGACTTTCAAGTGTTATCCTTTCTAGGGGAAGAAATTGAGAGATCTGTTCTATGAACATATTGAATGTTGGTGCGAGCTCGTTTTTCCACCAGAGAAGAATACATTTCTTTGCAAAGTGTGTGATGGAAATCAACAATCTGCATTTCATTTGGTCCAAATGGTGGCTGCTTATATCATTGAGTAAATAGACGCATGGGGACATCTCAAATTCTAGTTCCAAAACAGCTTTTGTGAATGAAAGAATCATTTTCCAGAAATTATTCAATTTGTCGCAGTGCCAGAACATGTGCAAAAATGTACCTTCTTTGATTTTGCATCTTGGGCAGTTTGGTGAGTTTTCTTTAGAGAATTTATACATTTTCATAGGAGTAAGGTAGAGTTTATGAATGAATTTGAAATTTGTTTCTTTAATCTTGTTGCCAGTAAATGGGAAGAAAATTCTATCACATATATTTTATTATCTATAATTATTATCTTCAAATTTCATGTATAAGTCAGTTTCCCAGGTCTTTAAAAGGGCTGGGAAAACTAGTATAAGTATAAGTATATATACTCTTTTGATCCCGTGAGGGAAATTTGGTTTCTGCATTTATCCCAATCCGTGAATTAGTGAAACACACTAATCCCGGCGCAGTGAGCTGCCTGCAACAACAGCGGTGCTCGGGGAGCAGTGAGGGATTAGGTGCCTTGCTTAAGGGCACTTCAGCCATGCCTACTGGTCGGGGTTCGAACCGGCAAGTCTCCGGTTACAAGTCCGAAGCGCTAACCAGTAGGCCACGGCTGCCCCTAACAACTCTGATTTAAAATGTCGTACAGTTTGCTAATTTGGCCTCTAATAGTAGATGGTGTTATTAGGTTCTCTTCCAATTCAGTCAGTTCGAAATATAACTTGTTTTCTTTAATAAGCGATTTATAGTGCTCTGGATTTGCATGTATTTGAGAAAATCTGAGTTAGGCAAATGAAATTCAGTTAAATGCAAGTATTTTCTTAAATCAGGATTTCCAGGATAGGTGAGTATACAGAAATTAATTTAGCTGCGCCAAACTTTCTTAAACAGTCTCGCCAAACAGATAATGTGTTTACAACAGTAAAATATTGCTCCATGTTTTTTATATTTTTAAAATGTTTGATAAATATGAGAGAGTGTAAAGGTATTGGGTCAACATATCCTGCTTCTATTTGTACCCAATGAGAGTCTGGTCTTCCCAATGATCATGATAGTATGTTGGGGGTCCTTGGCCAGAACATAGTGGTATTTGGGGGGCCTTGTCGTGGAAAAGTTTGGGAACCCCTGACCTAGACCACCCATGGGTTCAGGTTTCATCAGGGTCAGTAGTTTAATTCGGAAGGATAGTCATAGCCATAGTCATAGTCTTTTTTTATATAGCACAATTTAAAACAACATGTGGTTGACCAAAGTGCTAAAAAAAAAATAAAAACAGATAAATAAATAGATAATATAAGACAAAATTAATCAAGACACAAAAAAAGCACAACAGGAAAATAAAAACAAAATAATATGTACATGTATATAGCCTATAATTACATTCCACAATTTCATTTAAAAGCCATTAATAGCATATGTTCTTTTAACTTGGCTTTAAAAGCACCAATAGTTGGTGTAGATCTAATGTGAAAAGGGAGGTTGTTCCAAAACTTGGGCCCAGCTACTGAAAAAAGCACGGCCACCTTTATTTTTTAGACGACTCTGAGGTATTGAGAGCAGTAGTTTATCTGATGACCTCAGAGTTCTGGGAGGGCAGTGAAAGTGTAAAAGCTCACTTAGGTATTGGGGACCCTGTCCATTTAAAGCTTTAAAGACCAAAAGAAGAATTTTGTAATCTACTCTAAATTTCACTGGTAGCCATAGCAGAGATTTCAAAACTGGAGAAATATGTTGTCTTTTTACTTGGTGAGTTGCCTTTCAGCTGCATTTTGCACCATCTGAAGTCGGGATAGAGTGGACTGACTGAGTGACACCAAAATAAAGGGAGTTACTGTAGTCCAGGCGGGATGAAATAAAGGCATGAATCAATATCTCAAAGTCTTGGCTTTACTTAAGATTCTAAGGTGGTAAAAAGATGACTTGACAATAGCATTAATCTGTTTCTCAAATTTAAAATCAGGGTCAAGTAGATAGCCAAGATTTCTTGCATAAGGTTTTACATATCTGGCAAAAGACCCTAGTTCACTAATTGCATCATTTGCAGCTTCATGTGAACCAAAAAATAGAATTTCTGTTTTGGATTCATTCAGTTTTTAAAAATTGGTCGACATCCATTGTTTAATCTCTTTTAGGCAATCAAGCAATGGGTTTAGAGCACCAGAGGAACCAGATTTAAATGGGAGATACAGTTGTGTATCATCCGCATGATGCCAGGATATACCATGCTTTTTTATAATTTGAGTGGCAACATGTACAGTGAGAGTAAAATACAACTAGAAAAGCATTTCCTGAAGGAAATACAGTGCATGAAAATGCAAAAATATGATGTAAAATATCATACAGAGTAAAAACAAACTAACAAAATAGGTGGATAGTTTAAATGGTTAAATTATTTAGGTAGATAGTTGACGATAGCTGACAGTTGGAATGGCTCTCATGTTTGCTAGCAGTTACAGTATGCTTACTATGTTAACAAAGATAATAATGCTAACCAAGTTACTTAACTTTGTTAATTTAGCTAATGTTTTCTAGCAGTTTTTTTAAAAATGTTAATAATGCTAATGCTGTTAACTATGTTAACAATACTAACTATGTGACTTAGCTAACTTAGCTAATAATTTATAGCAGTTATGCTAAACTACTAAGAATGCTAACATGCTAACCATATGACTTAGCTATTCATTTTTAGCAGTTATGCTAACATGTTAATTATGCTAACCATATTACTTAGCTAATGTTTTCTAATAGTTTTATCAAAAATGATAACAACGCTAACTAACATGCTAACTATGCTAACCATGTGACTTAGCTAACCTAGCTAATCCTTTTTAGCAGTTATGCTAACTAGTATGCTAACAATGCTAACATGTAAACTATGCTAACCATATTATTTTACAGTGGGCAGTGCTTGACTTGGCCAGCTTCACTCAAGGGTCCCTTGAGGGATCACGAGTATCACTTGAGAGAGTGTAAAGGTATTGGGTCAATATATCCTGCTTCTATTTGTACCCAATGAGAGTCTGGTCTTCCCAATGATCATGATAGTATGTTGGGGGTCCTTGGCCAGAACATAGTGGTATTTGGGGGGCCTTGTCGTGGAAAAGTTTGGGAACCCCTGACCTAGACCACCCATGGGTTCAGGTTTCATCAGGGTCAGTAGTTTAATTAGAAGGATAGTCATAGCCATAGTCATAGTCTTTTTTTATATAGCACAATTTAAAACAACATGTGGTTGACCAAAGTGCTAAAAAAAATAAAACAGATAAATAAATAGATAATATAAGACAAAATTAATCAAGACACAAAAAAAGCACAACAGGAAAATAAAAACAAAATAATATGTACATGTATATAGCCTATAATTACATTCCACAATTTCATTTAAAAGCCATTAATAGCATATGTTCTTTTAACTTGGCTTTAAAAGCACCAATAGTTGGTGTAGATCTAATGTGAAAAGGGAGGTTGTTCCAAAACTTGGGCCCAGCTACTGAAAAAAAAAACGGCCACCTTTATTTTTTTAGACGACTCTGAGGTATTGAGAGCAGTAGTTTATCTGATGACCTCAGAGTTCTGGGAGGGCAGTGAAAGTGTAAAAGCTCACTTAGGTATTGGGGACCCTGTCCATTTAAAGCTTTAAAGACCAAAAGAAGAATTTTGTAATCTACTCTAAATTTCACTGGTAGCCATAGCAGAGATTTCAAAACTGGAGAAATATGTTGTCTTTTTACTTGGTGAGTTGCCTTTCAGCTGCATTTTGCACCATCTGAAGTCGGGATAGAGTGGACTGACTGAGTGACACCAAAATAAAGGGAGTTACTGTAGTCCAGGCGGGATGAAATAAAGGCATGAATCAATATCTCAAAGTCTTGGCTTTACTTAAGATTCTAAGGTGGTAAAAAGATGACTTGACAATAGCATTAATCTGTTTCTCAAATTTAAAATCAGGGTCAAGTAGATAGCCAAGATTTCTTGCATAAGGTTTTACATATCTGGCAAAAGACCCTAGTTCACTAATTGCATCATTTGCAGCTTCATGTGAACCAAAAAATAGAATTTCTGTTTTGGATTCATTCAGTTTTTAAAAATTGGTCGACATCCATTGTTTAATCTCTTTTAGGCAATCAAGCAATGGGTTTAGAGCACCAGAGGAACCAGATTTAAATGGGAGATACAGTTGTGTATCATCCGCATGATGCCAGGATATACCATGCTTTTTTATAATTTGAGTGGCAACATGTACAGTGAGAGTAAAATACAACTAGAAAAAGCATTTCCTGAAGGAAATACAGTGCATGAAAATGCAAAAATATGATGTAAAATATCATACAGAGTGAAAACAAACTAACAAAATAGGTGGATAGTTTAAATGGTTAAATTATTTAGGTAGATAGTTGACGATAGCTGACAGTTGGAATGGCTCTCATGTTTGCTAGCAGTTACAGTATGCTTACTATGTTAACAAAGATAATAATGCTAACCAAGTTACTTAACTTTGTTAATTTAGCTAATGTTTTCTAGCAGTTTTTTTAAAAATGTTAATAATGCTAATGCTGTTAACTATGTTAACAATACTAACTATGTGACTTAGCTAACTTAGCTAATAATTTATAGCAGTTATGCTAAACTACTAAGAATGCTAACATGCTAACCATATGACTTAGCTATTCATTTTTAGCAGTTATGCTAACATGTTAATTATGCTAACCATATTACTTAGCTAATGTTTTCTAATAGTTTTATCAAAAATGATAACAACGCTAACTAACATGCTAACTATGCTAACCATGTGACTTAGCTAACCTAGCTAATCCTTTTTAGCAGTTATGCTAACTAGTATGCTAACAATGCTAACATGTAAACTATGCTAACCATATTATTTTACAGTGGGCAGTGCTTCGACTTGGCCAGCTTCACTCGCGGTCCGCGAGGGATCACGCAGTATCACTTGAGAGAGTGTAAAGGTATTGGGTCAACATATCCTGCTTCTATTTGTACCCAATGAGAGTCTGGTCTTCCCAATGATCATGATAGTATGTTGGGGGTCCTTGGCCAGAACATAGTGGTATTTGGGGGGCCTTGTCGTGGAAAAGTTTGGGAACCCCTGACCTAGACCACCCATGGGTTCAGGTTTCATCAGGGTCAGTAGTTTAATTCGGAAGGATAGTCATAGCCATAGTCATAGTCTTTTTTTATGTAGCACAATTTAAAACAACATGTGGTTGACCAAAGTGCTAAAAAAATAAAATAAAAACAGATTAATAAATAGATAATATAAGACAAAATTAATCAAGACACAAAAAAAGCACAACAGGAAAATAAAAACAAAATAATATGTACATATATATAGCCTATAATTACATTCCACAATTCATTTAAAAGCCATTAATAGCATATGTTCTTTTAACTTGGCTTTAAAAGCACCAATAGTTGGTGTAGATCTAATGTGAAAAGGGAGGTTGTTCCAAAACTTGGGCCCAGCTACTGAAAAGCACGGCCACCTTTATTTTTTTAGGGATGCGACTCCGAGGTATTGAGAGCAGTAGTTTATCTGATGACCTCAGAGTTCTGGGAGGGCAGTGAAAGTGTAAAAGCTCACTTAGGTATTGGGGACCCTGTCCATTTAAAGCTTTAAAGACCAAAAGAAGAATTTTGTAATCTACTCTAAATTTCACTGGTAGCCATAGCAGAGATTTCAAAACTGGAGAAATATGTTGTCTTTTTACTTGGTGAGTTGCCTTTCAGCTGCATTTTGCACCATCTGAAGTCGGGATAGAGTGGACTGACTGAGTGACACCAAAATAAAGGGAGTTACTGTAGTCCAGGCGGGATGAAATAAAGGCATGAATCAATATCTCAAAGTCTTGGCTTTACTTAAGATTCTAAGGTGGTAAAAGATGACTTGACAATAGCATTAATCTGTTTCTCAAATTTAAAATCAGGGTCAAGTAGATAGCCAAGATTTCTTGCATAAGGTTTTACATATCTGGCAAAAGACCCTAGTTCACTAATTGCATCATTTGCAGCTTCATGTGAACCAAAAAATAGAATTTCTGTTTTGGATTCATTCAGTTTTTAAAAATTGGTCGACATCCATTGTTTAATCTCTTTTAGGCAATCAAGCAATGGGTTTAGAGCACCAGAGGAACCAGATTTAAATGGGAGATACAGTTGTGTATCATCCGCGATGATGCCAGGATATACCATGCTTTTATAATTTGAGTGGCAACATGTACAGTGAGAGTAAAATACAACTAGAAAAGCATTTCCTGAAGGAAATACAGTGCATGAAAATGCAAAAATATGATGTAAAATATCATACAGAGTGAAAACAAACTAACAAAATAGGTGGATAGTTTAAATGGTTAAATTATTTAGGTAGATAGTTGACGATAGCTGACAGTTGGAATGGCTCTCATGTTTTGCTAGCAGTTACAGTATGCTTACTATGTTAACAAAGATAATAATGCTAACCAAGTTACTTAACTTAGTTAATTTAGCTAATGTTTTCTAGCAGTTTTTTTAAAAATGTTAATAATGCTAATGCTGTTAACTATGTTAACAATACTAACTATGTGACTTAGCTAACTTAGCTAATAATTTATAGCAGTTATGCTAAACTACTAAGAATGCTAACATGCTAACCATGTGACTTAGCTATTCATTTTTAGCAGTTATGTTAACATGTTAATTATGCTAACCATATTACTTAGCTAATGTTTTCTAATAGTTTTATCAAAATGATAACAACGCTAACTAACATCTTGTAACTATGCTAACCATGTGACTTAGCTAACCTAGCTAATCCTTTTTTTTGAGTTATGCTAACTAGTATCTTACAATGCTAACATGTAAACTATGCTAACCATATTATTTTACAGTGGGCAGTGCTTCGACTTGGCCAGCTTCACTCGCAGTCCGCGAGGGATCACGCAGTATCACTCGACTTTAATTTGTATTTTTCCAGTGAGATGCTGCAACAACCCAAACAACCGGTAGATGGCTCAAGTGAGCAGGGTGTCTCGTAAAAAGAAATGGAGCCTGGAAAACCCTACACAGACTTCACTATAGACTTTAGCAGACTGGTTTAGAAATAATGTAATATCCAGAAATATGCCTGCCCTGCCCTAATAAAGAAATATTTGGTTAAATGCGAGTGAATCCCGTTTACAACCTTAGAGACGCAGGACAAATTAAACATTCTGGTTTTCTCCGAGTGCAACGATGATAGACATCATTTGGACAAAATATAGAGTATTAACCTCCGTTGCTCACCCAAATGCCTTCCTGTTACGTCCTGTTATCACGGAGTTACAGGCGATAAACGATTTTTGATGGTCACAAGTTTACTTCATTAGGGACTGTTCGTTATTTATTTCAGGGGCTACGGGAGGAGTTTTTGGGAGCATTAGTCCAAAAAGCGTGACCCTCCCTCGCCAGCAATACATTTTTCTATGACCCTCCAAAGTGATTATGAAAAAAAATCACTGTCAACTTTTTCGGGTTTATAGCCTACTGTATTTTAACGTTTTCACATATTTGGCCATAAGCCGTTTATCATAGGCTATCACGAAACCAAACTACAAAGGCGAACACTTTAACAGGGGAATTAATGGGCATGAATCATGCTGAGCGCTATTTAAGCTACCTTAGAATAATAAAAAAAAAGGTTCTATCTGCGTTTTGAGTAGGTACAACCGGGACGATTGAAAGCGGGGGCCAATGAAACATTCCGGTTTTCTCCGAGTGCAAAGATGATAGACAGTCATCATTTGGACAAAACATGGAGCATTTTAACCTCCGTTGCTCAACCAAATGCCTTCCTGTTACATCCTGGTATCACGGAGTTATGAGCGATAAACGATTTTTGATGGTCACAAGTTTACTTCATTAGCGGTTTTTTTTTTGGATTATTAAAGAGTGTTTTCATTTTAAAGGTTTGACTTTGTGCTTATTCAGTAGAGCATTTAGTGCTCTCCCCAATCCCAGACGTTCACATTGCATGTTTGTTTGTAATGGATGCAACCGTGAGATAGGCTATCGTTTGACAATGAGTTGTTAACAGAACCAAGACATATAGCCCAGCAGCAATCTAGGGACTGATCGTTATTTATTGAAGGGGCCACCGGAGGAATTTTGAGTGCTTCAGTTGGAAGTTGCATGACCCTCTCTTGTCTGCTAGAAATTGTTCAATGACCCTCCGACAGAATTGTTAAAAGACATGACCCTCCCTGCCAATTGTCTTCCGCCCGCGCCACAGCCACACACTTTGTGATAACATTCTTAAATCAATCTTTCCGTGAGCTTGCATGCTACCAGTCCTTCCTTTTCAAATGTGTTGCGCCTGTTTGCACAATTTCACAAATAATCATATGTGATTAATAGTATGACAAATAATCCCTGTGCACGGGACCCGAAACAATGCATGCCAACTTTTTCCGTGTTTATCCGCGTATTTTAACTTTCCCCGCTGTCTTGCCCGTTTTAATGTTTTCCCGTAGAATATCCCATATTTTAATACTCTCATAACAGCCCTGCCATCGGGCCTGTCTCTGTGTTGCCCTGTTGCTACCCTTGCCCTTCCAACGAAAACAGATGTCTTCAAATCATCGTTTTCCCTTGCTTGAAGGCAAACTTAGAGTGATGTTAACCTATTTAAGTTTAACGTAGCGATTGTCGTGAAACACGATTCATTTTAAAACTTGCATGTTCGGCCTTATGTCTACGTGCGCACCTGAGGCTACTCAGCTGCAAGATAAATAATTTCCCCTCTTTGTATGTTCACTGCAAGTTGGCCTACCATAACTTACCAACTCTGCACTGTAGACTGGCTATTTATATTTTTCTGTGAAATAAGCAAATGTATTTGTTCAACTTATGAAGCAGAATTACGCATAGGGTACTTGGAACATAATACATTTGACAAAGGACAGATGAATGTTGCTAGTGACAAAATATTAACTTTCAGTGTTTTACGATGTCTTTGTCATGGGGAAGTGTTTTTCCCCATGCATTTATTCTAGGTTACTGTCAGTGACTGCCGTGAGAGAAGCGGGTTCTGTGTTTCGTTCATGTCAGTGACTGACGCGAGAGAAGCGGGGTCTGTGTTGTGTTGTGTTGCGTTGCGTTAATTTATTTTCATTGGGCATGCCGTGCCGTGCCGTCCACAGCTCTTCAGTTCTGACAAAGCCAAAATTACTCCTTTTGAAACAATGAGTGCAGGAAGCGCGTTTGTATGGTTATATTGCTTGACTGAGGGGGGTGTCCCAAGCAGCTTTCAGCCATAAGGCTACTTTGAGAACATTTCAATTCACCCGACACTAATATTCAAAATGTTGAAAACTATTTCGGCATAGCCTATAAAGCAGTTTAATTAAATGGAATGTTAGTTGTAAACAAACGAGCTACTTGGTGAGGCTTGGCCTCTGAATCTTCGTGCCTTAGATGGCAGGAAAAATCTTCACGATAGGCCTATTAACTAACCACCCGATTCACGTTGGCTGGGGAAGGGGCCATCAGACAATTGTGCCCAGTTAATCCGGCCCTTCCCCCAAAAAATCACACCTTCCCACCTCTGACAGCTTAAAAGAAGTCAAGAGGACTCCTTACTCACAGACCTATTCACAAACCTGCGGTTTTGAAATCCTATGCAGCTACAGGAGCTTCCAATCGCGAGGAAGCAATTTTGCATTGTAGGCATAACTAACATGCAATAACGCCGCCAACAACAACCAAAACTAGGCTAATCATTGTCAACATGTAAATTAAATGTAACATTATTGTGAATCAAATATAAAATGTTCTCTTTTTTGCAAACGTAGGCATAGTAACAGAATAATTTAATAATGTTACAAGATACTACATCAATCCATTATGTTTCATTGGGCTACTAGGCTATTTGTTTTGCCTTGATTCATTTAGGCTAGGCCTTTTTTATTCAGGGGCCATGTTCACAAAGAATGTTAAGGCTAAAAGTAGCTCCTAACTGGCTTAATTTAGGAGCAACTCCTAAAATAATGGGCGATGTCACTCCTAACTTTAGGACTCTAATTTTTTTTTCACAAAAGTAATTCACAGAAGCATTTTAGACCTAAAAGTAGCACCTAAGTCTGGGACAGCTTAAGTCGAGAGGACTCCTAACTCACTAAGACCTATTCATAAACAGCTTTTTTGTGGCATTTTACGTTGATGTTTTGAAATAGCCTATGCGCAGGAGCTTCCAATCGCGAGGGAACAATTTTGCATTCATAAAAGGGATGCAATAATGCCACCAACAACAACACAAACTACTCATTGTTAACATGTAAATGAAATGTAACGTTTCATTGTGAATCAAATTAAAATGTTCTCCTCTTTGCAAACGTAGCCTAGGGATATGGTGACAGATTAATTTAATAATGTTGCAAAGGTAGGCTACTGCATCAATCCATAGGCCTATGTTTCATTAGGCTACTAAGCTATTTGTTTTGCCTTACTCTTTATTCATTTAGGCTAGGCCTTTTTATTCAGTTATTAATCATCTTCCGTCCTTCGCACTACTTGTGTGGCGCCGCGCATTCTCCGACCTGTCACCTGTCGGTCATCATTGGAAAGAGGTGTTTGGAATTCCAGCGTTACAATGGAGTCAGCCAATCAAGGTGGTCACTTCAGTCAAGCTCGTGCATGAGTAATGGCGTCATCCATAGCCACGAAGACTCACTCCTAGTTTAGGAGTTGTCTGAAAGGCTTTGTCAATAACTTTTAAGAAAACTCAATCTAAAATCTTTAAGTGCGATTTAGGAGTAGCCTACTCTAGTAGTAAGATACAAGCCTTTGTGAATAGCCTACGGCCCCAGTTATTCATCATCTTCTGTCCTTGTGTAGCCACGCGCATTCTGAGACCTGTCACTCATCATCGTAAGGGAGGTGTTTGGAATCATGCCAGCGTTACAATCATCAGCCAATCAGCCAATCAAGGTGGTCACGCTTGCCCATTTACCCAAATTAATGGTCGAATATTACTGATGATCATTGTTATTTAAGAACATGCAGTGTCGTAGGGTACCAAAAACATCTTGCTTTCGTAAAAAACATCATAACGCACATTCTGGCCCGGGTCTGTTATTTACTGTAGGCTGCGCAAACCACATGCCTTTATTTTGGGCAAGCCTGCATTCATTCATTCATTCAAACTTTATTTATTCTCGGAGGGTCATTGAGGGAAGCCCTCATTTTCAATGAAGCCGAAATTACAGAAGCGAAGCAAAGCGCTCCACAAACAAGACAACATTCGAGGCCTTCTGTTGAAGAATTTTATATAAAGCCTCGCTGACAGTAATCCTCCTGCCCCTGATAGGCCTACCACAGCTGTGGATAGTGTGGAATGTTCAAGTAATAACACAATCCAATGTGTGTCTCAATTGTCCCCCGTTGACCACCTCACACATTTCTCTAGATTTTGCAACGAACTTACATGACACAATGCCATAAAATATGCCAGTTTTAGGACACAGAATAATGTTTGTAATGATACCAGGTAGGCCAGGTATTGTCGGGAAGGTGCATGGTGAAAGTGAAATTTTTACTTTGGAAAACACATTTGCAGATATCATGTGATCATCAGAATATTGCCACATATTCTGTGTTCTGGACTGCAGGTAACTTGTTAAGCCAGTGGTTATCAAACTTTTATTTCATTCCCCACTTTGATCAAGGGGCATGACTGATGATAGTGGAGATAACGTGTTATCCCGAGGCTTTTGCAAGTCAGCATCTTCGACGGTAGTCTATTAAAAATTAAAAAAAGTTTTCGATGTCCCAAACGGAGAGCCATACTTTATTGTTTTTAACGATCTCTATGCTACTCACAAAAATGTAGGCATGGGGACATGATGAAGTAGGTTATCCAACTGTCGGTGTGTTAAATTATTGTGATTACGAGCCAGTGGTTTTCAAACATTATCGGACTTCGGACATCTAACTAAATGCAACAGGCTCATATCGTCCTCGCATTCGCAAAATGAGGACCAGTGTTTTGTCAAATTGCAAATAGCTATTAGTTTTAACTATTTTTTATGATAGTAGCCTATACAAAAAAAGCACTTCATACTATCTTAATCTTGGAATATGGGGAGGGAAGTGGCGCGTCTGCAGTCAGCCAAATATGAATGTAATTCTGCGGCATAAAGCAGATGTAATTGTTTATCGTACAGAAAAAAAAAAAATGACATGTCAAGCAGTCAATTGACTACATTGCAGTCAAGAAGTAGGGCAAAATTAATTCTACGAAACCAAAGCGTGGGTCATAGTTGTCTAAGCCTCTATTAAGTAGCCTGTTAAAAACGCGATAAGCCAGATAGTATTAAATCGGCAACAACATTGTTTTCTGCAGAAGCCTACCCAAGGCTACAGATTAATTCTGAACAGTTATTTCTCTACTGGCTCAATTATCACACCACTGTTATGATTTCGCGTGGATTCGTTAACCCCAACACTGACAATAATGTAGACAGCAAATTTCGATTTCGATTTTCGTGTAGTCAAGCCTTAAGCCATACCCAAGCCCTAAATCGAGGTAATGTTTAATTATGCATGATTTATTTTGTTATTGAATTCGTAGGCTGGGATTACTCGGCAACAATTATGTAAGGGACGGCAGGCAGAAGCGATGTACAGTGGCAGAGCCGGCGCTTTGTGGCTGAAAGTGGTACTAAAGCTTCCACGCTTCCGCATTTCGCGTAATCTTCTCGAATGAAGTGGTCATTTGAAAGCGATGCCCACTGTAGCTAACTTAGCTAATCATTTTTTGTAGTTTTGCTAAAAATGTTAACAATGTTAGCAATGTTAACATGCTAACTATGCTAACCATGTTACTTAGCTAATCATTTTAGCAGTTTTGCTAAAAATGCTAACAATGTTAGCAATGTTAACTATGCTAACCATGCTAACTAGCTACAGTGGGTAGGAGTTATAGTTGATGACAAGTAACAGTTACAACGGCTGAACAGTTAAAAAGTTCAGTAGTTTAAAGGGTTAAATTGTTTAACAGTGAAATATTGTAGTGAGAACTTTTATTTTGAAACAGTTTTTGGCAGAGGAAGCAGTTGAACAGGGTGTGTAGTCTTAATAGAGCCAGTTTGTATGCTTAAAGCCTGACCTGGCATAGGATTCTAATTGCTTAACGGCTCTACTGTGATGTCATCAGCCCATGTTAAGTCTATGGGGAACTTTTGAACAGTTTTTAATTAATAGTTTGCTATTTCAGCTTTATTTGCTATAAAGCTGAAAAATACATAGCACCCATGGCCTAAGTAAGACCTACGCAACGCAGTTTGAATGAAGTTTCTACGTTAAACGGTTGAAGCTGCATTAAATGCGTTAGAAGAAGAAGAAGAAAAAGCCTAGGAAGAACAGTACAGGGCATTTTCATGCACTGTAACTAAGCACTGATCCCTGTGGAACACCATAAGATAAGGGGGCAGATGAAGATGAAGTATCATTGAAAGAAACTGAAAAGGTTCTTCCCTCTATGAAGGAGGCAAACCATTTCAGTGCAGTACCTGAAATTCCAACCCAGTGCTCAAGGCGCTCTAAAAGAATGCAGTGATCTACAGTGTCAAAGGCGGTGCTAAGATCTAGCAGCATAAGTAATGCACATGTCATTCTCTGATAGAAAGGATAGATAGATAGATAGATAGATAGATAGATAGATACTTTATTGATCCTCAAGGGGAAATTCAAGGGTCTCAGTAGCATACAGAAATAACACACAACATGCACTTACAGCAGAAAAGGTAAACATAATAAGTATAAACATATAACTAAACTCCACTGTACAATAAAGACAGTAGAAGATAAGACAGATAAGAAAACTAACAAAACGAAATACTAAATACACTATATAAGTTAAATTAAGAAAGTCCAATGTGCTTGAGGGTGATCAAGCATAAGACGCTTGTAGTGACAGGGCCAGGACTGGTGAGGTGCTAAAGGGAGTGAGTGTCATGGTGAAGGTGCAAACAGTAGTCCAACCATAGTCCTTAGTTATGTGTGCCTGGCAAGGTGCTCAAGAGAGTGAGTGTCATGGTGGAGGTGCAAAAAGTAGTCCAACATTAGTGATTAATCCTGATGACATTTATCCCTCCCTAAAAAAGATAAAGGTGGTTTGGCCCATCTACATAGATCGCTGTTGATGTCATTAGTAAGGGGAATGTAATTCTTTTTAAATAAATCAGCTAGTTGTGGTGTGAAGTGTACTCCTAGATATTTGAAACCTTCTGGTGACCATTTAAAAGGGTAGGCCTATAATTTCTGCATTTCTTCTGTTGGGTTCATATGTAAGAGACATGCATTGGATTTATTATGACCGCCGCGCAGCGTCATATAGGTTTAGTCAGATTTTTTTTTTCTTTTTCTTTTTCGCATGTCCAAATTTCCGTCAAGGATTCCCGGGACACTGAAAGACCGGGGTAGACGAAACTTGGTGGGCATGTAACCCCATCATCATATTTCATTTTTCAATTTTTTTTTTTGTATTTTGATCTCAAGGGGCCATGTCAACCCATTCCATAACCACTTATTTCATGTATAGCGCCACCTAGTTAAACACAAAAAAAGTAAAAATGAGGTGTTGTATCTGTGACCTAACAATGTCAAAACTGCACGAAATTGGAAGTGTAGGATCATTATGACACCCTCTGAATGCACGCCAAGTTTCGTGGAATTCCGTTCATGGGGGGCCACACAATAAATTAATTTATGTCACTATACACCAACTGGCCTGTACTGTAGGTGGCAGGAGACAGTTTTCTGTGAATATCTCGAGAGCCTAGGAGGTCCACCTTTTTTTTGTATGTTGGTCTTAAGGGGGCATGTCAACCCATCCCATTACCACTTATTTCATGTGTAGCGCCACCTAGTTAAAAATTAAAAAGCAAAAAATGAGGTGTTTTTTAATCACAATATCTCTGGCTGACATGGTCAAAACTGCACGAAATTGAAAGTGAAGGATCATTATGACACCCTCCGAATGCATGCCAAGTTTTGTGGGGGGCCTTACAATAAAATAATTTATGTGTACATTTAGTGACCATACACCAACAAGGATTCCCGGGACACTGAAAGACCGGGGTACACGAAACTTGGTGGGCATGTAACCCCACATGGATAGCATGGAACCATCATTTTTCGTTTTGATCTGTAGCCCCCCCGCTGTACTGGACCCCCCGAAAGGAGGGTAGGGCAGACACAGTTTTCTGTGAATATCTTGAGAACCGTGGGGCCTAGGGATGACCAATTTTTTTTTTTATGTTTGCCTCCAGGGGTCATGTTAACCCATTCCATGTGCACACATGTGCATAAACAGATACACACGCACACACATACATTCACAGTAATCATACATATGACACATACTCACACAGTAGACATATGTACGCATGCATGCATGCACATGCACAAACACACATACGCAGGCAAACACACAAGCACGCACACACACACACACACACGCCCACACACATAAACATAAACGTGTACACGCACACATGCACACAATTCAAGAATTTCTCAGAATTGAACTAATCATGTTTTGGTACTTGTTGTCTAGCAGATACCAGTGAGAATTGAGTGTGGAAATGCTATTTAGTGAGACAGTTAGAATCATATAGGCCTTTCAGCGAGATTTATTTTTGTGGAAAAAATGTGCTGGACTGGGCGGCGGTCATATTTTGTACCGCTCTGCGGTACATCTAGTTGTAATTTATCTTATATCCAGATAATTTTCCAAATTGTTGTGCTATATAAGTGTGGTAAGGAATTTTCTGGTTGCTCAACACCTCATTTTTACTTTTTTGTGTTTAACTAGGTGGTGCTATACATTAAATGAGTGTTTATGGAATGGGTTGACATGGCCCTTTGAGATCAACATACAAAAAAAATGGTCCTCCTAAACCTTACGGTTCTTGAGATATTCACAGAAAACTGTGTCTGCCCTACCCTCCTTTCGGGGGGTGCAGCCGCAGCGCGGCGGTCATGATAAATGAAGTTAGAGGGAAAACGGAGCTCTCAGCTCAGGCAGCCATCTTGTTTCCCGTCGGCCTTCCTACCATGCACAGCAATACGCACAGCATATTCAAGCTCTTCATTGTAAGAGGGCAGGTAGAGATTTGAGTTTGTGTACAGAGCATTCACTTTTCAGAGAAACATAATAGAAACAATTTGAATTGTAAGCCTACTTCTAGGTTTAGTGAATATCCCAGTTTTTAAACATGTTTTTTAAAATTTTCTTTAATTCAGACTGCAAATGATTCCGTGACCCCACCCATATTCTTTGCGACCCGCGTCCCGACCCCCAGTTTAAGAACCGCTGCTGTAGTGGACACAGACACAAAACAACCTCCTGTATTCAGTTGTCAAGACCATGTGCTGCCCATTTTACATTTAAATAAAAAGTGACATAAGTCACTTACTGTTTGGTTGTTCTATCTGAAAAGCATTAAAAGCAACAGAACTGAACTTTTCTAGCTCAGATTTCAGTGGCACTGTCCCTTGTTTTAATTTGAATGTACAGTAGTATAAAACATGCGTCCATTTTCCTGTGTGGAGATGGTGGAACGGAATCCTCAGGAGCTGTAATGTGCCAAGTATCTAGAAGTCTTGGCCCTCTCAGTGTGCGGTGGAGGCGCAGGGATCATAGGCAGCTGTGTTGATCATTTTGTCAAACTTGAACAGTTATGTTCACATCACCTCAAAGTCTGGTAACAATTACTCAAACTGCAACCATCTTGCACACAGAAATACAGTTTTCAAAGTCATTAGGTCCTGATAGTTAACAAAATCCAACAGTCTTTTGGAAAGTCAAAACTTAATGTTCCTGCTAGTTTGCATCTAGAAGGTCCATCAGTTCATATAAAGATATGCTACTGTAGCATATACTGTGGCAGTCTGTAGGTTATCTCCAGACTGCCAGTGAGTTCACCGGGTTGGTCAGTTGTAAAGAACTTTGTTGGCGTTGCATCGGTTGTGGAGGCACAGCTGTGTGCAGTTTCACACGAGTCATCATTGCCCTTGGACATTTTCAGCCGGTTGGAAATTGGACTAATTTTATTTTTTATTTTTATTTATTTTATTTATTAATTTGTTTGTTGACTGTCTTGTATGTCTTGGTGTCACGGGTATGCTGGCGACTACGCCGCTCCGTCCGGCATCTATTGTCTTTGTTAGTCTATGTGTCAATGGCAATGTCTTATATGTGGAGCGCTTTGGGTTGCACTCTGTGCATGTTAAATGCGCTATACAAATAAAACTGACTTGACTTGACTTGACTACTGTAGATGAGCTGAGGGTCCGGTGGAGTGTCTTTTGGGGACAGCTTAATCCTATCCATTTCTAGGAATAGTTTCTGAAGCACCTCCAAAGTGTAACGCAGTGTTTGGGGTATGCAAGGTTGAGGGCATAAATCAGTCCCATTAGCAGTGTGCAAGCTTTAGCAGTGCTGCTGCATCCTTGTAACATCTCTTTGCTATTTCCTTAATATTAATGCCTTGATATCTCCTCCTCTTTTTAGTCAACTTTAGCATGGGTTCAAAAATGAGCCTCACTGTGTGTATTAAATATGTATATATATTCGGGTTTCCCTCGCTCCCCGAACCTTCTTGAGGAGCATAAATGTGGCAATGGCCCCCCTCAGATAGGCAGGCATCCAAAACTTAAACTATTTAAATGACGGCCAGCTCACCAGCACTCCCACCTGGTGGACACTCTCCTTAGCCAACGTCACTCATGGGTAAACTGGTCCCTCACGCTCACTCAGGGTAAACTGGTCCCTCACGCTCACTCAGGGTAAACTGGTCCCTCACGCTCACTCAGGGTAAACTGGTCCCTCACACTCACTCATGGGTAAACTGGTCCCTCACACTCACTCAGGGTAGGTCCCTCACGCTCACTCAGGGTAAACTGGTCCCTCACACTTAGCATGGTTCTGCATGGTTTTATTTCAGTTAGTCCCTCTAATAGCTGGTTTGATTTGCATTGAGAGGTGATCTTATGGAAAGTACCCCATGCCAATTGTGAGATACGGTGAGTATGTGATGATGTGGGGCTATTTTAATGTTGAATGTCTAGGGTGTTGATTTTTTATGGTGTGTTCTAGACTAGTGGTTCTCAAACTTTTCACAATGAGTACCACCTCAGAAAACAATTGGCTCATAAAACCGTAAAATACAGTAACGTAGGCGGCATTTAAAATACAAGTAACGTAGGCCCAATTTACAGTTTTTTTATTCTGTCAAAGAATAACACTTGTTTTCACTTCACATGGTACATGCAGTCATACAGACTCAGACTTTTACACCTACAAAACACAACTGGCCAAATGGATAATTTTCTTCACAAAAACACATTTTGTTAAATATACTAGTAACACATCTTTCTCTACACACACTAACTTTACCAAAACACTGGAAATCTGACTCAAAATAAAATTATTCTGTCAAAGAATAACACTTGTTTTCACTTCACAAGGTACATGCAGTCAATCAAAGTACACCAGGTTTCAAAATACTGGCTATTGTTGACATAAAAAAAACTGCATAGACTTTTATGTTTCAGTTTTACAGGTATTTGCATGCAAGTTTTACACTAAATGTCTTGGTTGGGAACTGTATGTCCACATGTTATGTTCACATTCAAAAGCATTCCAGTAAAAAGCAAATCAGTTTTTTTCCATTTACTGTTTACTACAGGAGGTTCAGTAGAAATACTGTTTACAGTGTGATAGAACAGAAAGGGTTTTACAGTATTGCAATGCTTACAGTGAACAAAATATCCATGAAACACACAAACATTCTGAACAAAAAAATAACAGCAAAAAGCCCAGATAAAAAGGGGGGAGCTAAAAAAAAGCACAAAATTACTGTATCTAATCTCTGCGATCTTCAGGGTCTTCAGGGTTAGGCCACATGTTTTCATCAACATCTCATTGATTACATGGTCAATGACAGTGGCACAAATTTCATCACTGACAACAGTTCTTGCAGCCAAATGGAATGCCACCACCACGCATTCTTACACCTCTACCTTGCCCTCTCTTTGGGCCTGCTCTTCTCCCTGGCCCTGCTCCTCTCACTGCTCCTGCATCTCTCACTGCTCCTGCTCTTCTCCCTGGGCCCCTTGCTCTTACTCTTCCTCATCCAGACATTACAGTGTTTGTCTTTTTCTGTTTCTGTTTCTAAAAACTTCACTCCTCAAAGTCCTCCTTTTACTGTATAAGTGTCAATGTAATAGAAAAAAATAACCCCTGCCACTGAGTCTAAGCCAGACTGGAATCAGCTATGGTTGGCCCAATTTACCCAACATAAATCAATTGTGTGTCAATTATTTAATTGTTTGTTTATTATCAGCTGAGATATATTGTTTTGAACTGATATCATTGCAGAAGCAGAAGTTTTTATACTGTATCTAAAGTTTGGAATATTGTTTTTGCTATTGTGGGATGTTGTGTGTTAACATTCGTTAATACTGCAAAAACAATCCATAATTTTGTTGGGAGGTATAGCTTGTCTGTTAAGAAAATATAAGCATTGTGGAAATGTGTTCACTGACTGCATATCGTGTAAAAACGACATGAAATGTGTGAATGGTATGGCCACAAAAGACCGATGCTGTGCTAACTGTATTTAGAGTTTTGAAAATGTGACAACTGGTTGGACAAACGCTTGTTAGCGACTGAAAAAAACTGTAACTACATATCTTACATTGTATACTGTTTTGTGTCGTTTTTTATTTTTATTTTACGTCAGTGATCACATGGTTAAGGCTTTTTTTATTTTATATATACTGTATATATATACTGATATAATTTGAAGTGATTATTTCGTCTTTATGGAAAAAAAAAACATCTTGGAGACTCTCAGAGCACCACTGGAGAGAATGCCTACCACCAGCGGTACCTGTACCACAGTTTGAGAACCACTGTTCTAGACCTTTGATTTAATGAATGTATTGTACTCTAAAGTGAAGGAAAACAACCGGCAGGTGGCAGTGTAACTCTACAATTTTGTTTAACATGTGTTCTGAATATAGAATGTCTGCTTTTTCTATGTTTTACTCTTAAAAGGGCGGATGGTGTCAAGTGAGCTCTTGCGTCTACATGCCCAGACCTGAGCGTAATCTCAGAGAGACCTTGTCAGTTGGGTGATGAGGTTAAAAATACCAGGTGTTGTTAACATTACCTTATCCTTTAGCTTTCCACAAGAGAAATACCAGGTGTTGTTAACATTACCTTATCCTTTAGCTTTCCACAAGAGAAATACCAGGTGTTGTTAACATTACCTTATCCTTTAGCTTTACACAAGAGAAATACCAGGTGTTGTTAACATTACCTTATCCTTTAGCTTTACACAAGAGAAATACCAGGTGTTGTTAACATTACCTTATCCTTTAGCTTTCCACAAGAGAAATACCAGGTGTTGTTAACATTACCTTATCCTTTAGCTTTCCACAAGAGAAATACCAGGTGTTGTTAACATTACCTTATCCTTTAGCTTTCCACAAGAGAAATACCAGGTGTTGTTAACATTACCTTATCCTTTAGCTTTACACAAGAGAAATACCAGGTGTTGTTAACATTACCTTATCCTTTAGCTTTACACAAGAGAAAGCTTGTGACTGAAAATGAAGTCACATGTCATAGAAGTGATAATAGTGACAGGAAAATAGTGATAGAAAAAGTGATGATCATAGACATAGGTAAATTGTGGTGGTTTCAATACAGTGTGTGATGGGCACATTCACAAGCTAGCAGAACATTGCATTTGCCAACCTTTCTGTCATTTTGTGTGCTTCACCTCACTGTGTGTTCACCATGTGCTGAGTGTGTTTCACTAATTCACAGATTGGGATAAATGCAGAGACCAAATTTCCCTCACGGGATCAAAAGAGTATATATACTAATCTATACTACTATACTATTTTCTCGCTAGATGCACCATAGGCCTAAAGAACAACAGATCAGAAGAGGTCATCACAGATGCCCTAAAAAAATAGATGTACTGCAGAGCGGTACAAAATATGACTGTCGCCCAGTCCAGCACAATTTTTCCAGAAATATAAGTCACGCTTGTCAAATTGTGTTCATTTCCTACTTTGTTCCTTTATAGTGTGTTTGTAATTAAGTGTGTGCAGAGTGTGTGGTTGTTTTTGTGTATATGTGTTTTATGTGTGTTTTTTTTTGTCTGTGTTTGTGTGTGTGTGTGTGTGTGTGTGTGTGCGTGTGTTTGTGTATGTAGGTGTGTTTGTATGTGTGGATGCATGTGTGTGTGTGTGTATGTGTGTTTATGTGTTTGTGTGCGTGTGCGTGTTTGTGCGTGTCGTGTGTGTGCATGTATGTGTGTGTGCATGTGTAGTGTGTGTGTGTGTGTGCGCGCATGTGTGTGTGTCTTTATGTATGTGTACATAAATAAAGCAAATCAGGGAACCACCTACTTTGCGATAAGTGCCATGGGATCTTTAACAACCATGGTGAGTCTTGACCTCAATTTAACATTCATGCAACAGAAAACATCTCCTGCAGTACAGTGTCCCTGTCACTGCAATAGGATATTGGGATTGATATTTGTTTGGTAGCTTTTGGCCACAGCGAAGAGTGCCACCTACTGGCCAGCCACCAACACCGCTTCCAGCAGGAACCTACTCTTCCAAGGAGGTTTCTTATCCAAGTACTAACTAAGCCTGCTTAGCTTCAGTAATTCAGCAAAGTCAGGGTATCTGCTGGTCTGGCTGCTGGCTAAAACCAAAAGGTGAAAGGCATATAGGATTCTAAATGTCTCACTGAATTGCATTATGCACACTCAATTCTCACTGGTATCTGCTAGACAACAAGTACCAAAACATTATTAGTTAATAGATTTCACATGTAAAATACAACCCCACCCCCATGTTGCCTGTTCATAATTCTGAGAAATTCTTGAATTGTGTGCATGTGTGCGTGTACATGTTTATGTTTGTGTGTGTGTGTGTGTGTGTATGTGTGTGTGCATGTGCTTGTGGGTGTGCCTGTGTGTGTGCCTTTGTGTGTGCATGTGCATGCATGTGTACATATGTCTACTGTGTGTGTATGTGTCATACGTATGATTACTGTGAATGTATGCGTGTGTGTGTGTGTGTGAATATCTGTTTATGCATATGTGTGCATATGGAATGGGTTAACATGACCCCTGGAGGCAAACATACGCAAAAAATTGGTCATCCTAGGCCCTACGGTTTTCAAGATATTCACAGAAAATTCTGTTGGTGTACGGTCACTAAATGTACACATAAATTGGTATGCATTCGGAGGGTGTCATAATGATCCTACACTTTCAATTTCGTGCAGTTTTGACCATGTCAGCCAGAGATATTGTGATTACAACACCTAATTTTTTGCTTTTTAATTTTTAACTAGGTGGCGCTATACATGAAATGAGTGGTAATGGGATGGGTTGACATGGCCCCTTAAGACCAACATACAAAAAAAAGGTGGTCCTCCTAGGCCATACGGTTCTCGAGATATTCACAGAAAACTGTGTCCGGTCACCTACAGGCCACTTGGTGTACTGTAACATAAATTAATTCATTGTATGGCCCCCCATGAACGGAATTCCACGAAACTTGCATTCAGAGGGTGTCATAATGATTCTACACTTCCAATTTCGTGCAGTTTTGACCATGTTAGGTCACAGATACCTGCGATTACAACACCTCATTTTTACTTTTTTGTTTTTAACTAGGTGGCGCTATACATGAAATGGAATGGGTTGACATGGCCCCTTAAGATCAACATACAAAGAAAAGGTGGCCCTCCTAAACCCTACGGTTCTCAAGATATTCACAGAAAACTGTGTCTGCCCTACCCTCCTTTCGGGGGGTCCAGTACAGCGGGGGGGCTACAGATCAAAACAAAAAACGATGGTTCCATGCTATCCATGTGGGGCTACATGCCCACCAAGTTTCATGTACCCCGGTCTTTCAGTGTCTCGGGAATCCTTGGCGGAAAATTGGCCATGCGAAAAAAAAAAAAAATCTGACTAAACCAATATGACTGCCGCTTTGCTGTGCGGTGGTCATAATAAACTACATTTCAGTTTATATAGATGAAAAAAGTAAACCATATTGTGAAGGAGATCTTTTAGATTAGAGATTAGAAAAAATCTAATGACTGTGAATCATATTCCCAGCTTCATCTTACCTTCACACAAAATGTGACTCACCATCCCACCTTTCAGTTGGGTTAAGTAAAAAGTATAGTTTATAAATAGTATGCATACATATAAGGGTCAGGATGCTAACATGCAATACCTACAAAAACATAAATATTTAGTACAACTAATAAAGTATTTACATTTATAGATTAAAAACATAAACTACCTAAAACAGTCTAATTCTGAATAGGGAAAGGAAATCAGAGAAATCTTGTGTTTAAAAACAGTCTGTGCAGTCATGGGTAAATAAAGCCTTCCACCTGACAAGGACAACTTATGATTCCCAGACTTGTCTGGAGCTGTCGGGGCGCATTCCAGTGCTGCTGCGTGGAACTCCTGCTGCTAGAGTAATTGGAATCGTCCCCCTTCAGGGTTCCAGTAGGAATTGTGAGGCATAAGTATACGGTCAAACAAATGAATAAATTATCATTATACCTCGTAATGAAATTGAATCCCAGGTTACCAAAGTTCTAATGATCCTTCACAGCCATTGAGGTTTAGAGTAAAAAACATGTAATCCAATAGACTTTAGGCCTCATTTCACTTCAATTAAAAAAAAAGCATTCAAATATACTATTTCACTAACACTGTGGTTTGGACATTCATACATGCCATTACTGAATAAACACGTTAGAGACTGAAGACCACCCTATCTGCAGGTAGAGCAGGGGGTCAGTAAGGCCACAAGGCCCTCTGTCGGCCACAGGGAAAGCGTGTGGCTGTACAAAGACCACGAACAGCGGAGCGCTCTCCGTAAAGTGGGGGTTGTGTGTCTGTCAACACCAACACGTGCCATATGTAGCGCCAGGACTCTGCCCCGAGGCCCAGGACCGAGCACCACTAATCTCTAGCTCCGCAGCATCTGGTATGGTCGCTGCACATTCCCCAATGGGGTATGTCATCCCAAAACAACACAAGGGTAGCCGCTCACTCCCCCATATGGAGCAGAAAGCCGTTTCTATGAAACTGACATGAGATCATCAACCTCCCATTGATTGTAATAATGCGTCACCATGCGGCCCATGTAATCAGAAGCAGATTTTGGTGAACCTCTAAACGATCGTCTTGAATGTATTCATTTTAACATATGATTGCAAAGTCAGTAGGAACAACACTTTCCGAGACCCATTCAGAGTATGCAATACTGTATTTGAAAGCATTTGCCTTATCTGTGATACACAGTGCTCAGAGGAGTGGAAAAAAACACTATTTACCATTTACCTTTTTATTTTGGCACAGTAGCTATGCTTATTTGTAAAAGGGCAAGGACAGACTTCTTCCTCCTCATTGAAGCATATTTGCACATTTGAAGATAGATTGCATACTTTATGTACATTGATAAATCTCACTGATTACATCACTACATTGTTGTGTAAGTGGAATCTCATAGTCCATGCTGGGTTATCAGGCTAAAGGCAAAGCCAGAAGGCCAGACATTATGCCACCCTTCAGCAATGTACACTTTGTTAATAATTCATCAGTGTTGTGGGAACGACCAAGACAGGGGATTTGCCACGTCACTTTGGGAAGGTTTCACTTGTTTTATTGATGACAGGGGAGTCTCTCTTGTGAGTGGGAGAGTATCCACCATCCCAGTATCTGAAAGTCAACCTGGCTGAAGTTATGTTTCGTGACAATTGGTGTGGATCATTCTGTGGATTTCATTCTGCTTAATCTATCAATGACTGCTCTGAGTTTAATGCACTGGTTAGTCACTGATAAAGCCCATTTTTCTCAGAGAGTAATTGTGAAATAAGCTAAAATTGACCAAACATGTAGAGATTTAAGTTAAATTAATCCATGGCTGGGAACATGTTCATTTTCATGCATAACATGGTGGTGATAAACTCAGTCAATACAAAGATGGTAAGTGCAACACATTTGTGACCACGAGACATAATGACTATAGAATGAGACAGGAAAAACTTTTTATTCCAATCTTTTTCTGTGTAGATCTCTCTCTCTCTTTCTTTAAAATGGCAGTAACACTGCTTGCCATGTGATGGGCTTTCCGGTTCATTTGCAGTGTTGGGGAACTCTCTGCCTTTGACGTTCCCTCTTTCACTCACTGATCAAAGCGTTGTTGGGGCCTTCTCCTCCAGGAGGCTGGTCGCTCCCCCGCAACGCTGCATTGTGTGAGTGTCTGCAGGGGCACTTTGAGCTGCGGGACTGTGTGTCCAACATCAAGCCTTCACAAAGAACAACGCGCAAATAAGCACCAAGTTCAAAGGGAGAGTGTTGAGCTGAATTAGTTCAAAGGGGAGGTATTAAAAGTTTCCCAAACTGAGACTGAGATATTGTACACCCTTATTTTATTGTATTTCCAAAGTACATTTGCTTATTGTCATTTTTTGATGATAATGTTAACTATCAATCTTCTGTATCCAACACAAAGGGGAGGGGAAAGCAAGAGAGGCATCTAGACCGCAGCAGTGCCCTCGCCATGGCAATACCATGTGAGCCACCGAGGGATTCCCCCTGGATACGATTTGTCCAAACGTGTTAAAAGAGGGGATCCTCATCTCCGGAGCACTCGAGTCGTTCCCCCCTTCTCCACAGAGCAGATTTCGGGTGAATATCCAGCAGCCAATCAGATGAGCTGCATGGCACTGTGTCATTCAGCCAGGCATCCAGTCCCCTCTTGACTCTGCCTCCTGTTGCCAGGGTTGTTCTTGCCCTTCGGGTACATCGGGTACAGTGGTGGAACTGGAGCAGAAAATGTAACGGAGAATACTGGAGTACTTACCCTGTCACCTGAGCAGTACCACACGGTTATGTACAGTTCACCATTTTAGATAATTGGGGTACGACCATGTCTACTTTCACGTGCTTAGTGCTCTGAATTTTTTGGCATCGTGTTTCCTTGTCAGAAGGTTTTGATGAATCAAAATTATGACAAAGTTGCATGGACATTAATGTTTATAGACTTTTTGCTGGAAGGAAAGGTTACTATTTCTTTACTGATTGGATCATTCAAACCATCAAAATGTGGTTGACATGACATTGTGCAGGTCTCAAATGAGAGCTCACACTATGTTATATTTGTAAAGACCCCCCCCCCCCCTGCAGATTGCCTTTAACCCTTCAGATGCAGACCTGGCCTGCAGTTAACTCCAGTGTCCTCTCTCTGATCTGCTCTCCTACAACACAAACAGCTCTAGGTCACTGGGGTCAGAATGGAGGTGGCCTTACAATCTCTCCGTAATTACAGAAATCAAACTGATGGTAATCCTCCAGTGTGGTAACAGTACAAAACACATGTCTCTCAAAGTAAATAACTTAGATGTTGTGACAGCTTATGCGAATATCCTCAATATCTAAGAGAAAACTTTTATGTAACTTCACATTTACCTCCTTGTGATTACTGCACACTTTCTTGACATGATACTACTTTCCAAGACAAAAAAGAAAGAATAAAAAAGTGTCTTGATAATACAGAGCTGCGTAGGTTGCCTTTTCTGAAACTCTTTTGGCAGCAGTTTTAGTTCATAACTCAGAGGGTGGAAGTTTGAAAGTAGGGCTGAACTTGAAGACTTCAAGCCTATGATGATGGGCTTGCGTGTTCTGAAGTCTCTATACCTCAGCGGGGTGGATTATAATTGGCATGCCCCGCTGTTTTTGACAGCCCGGGACATTCTGTATTTTAAAGTATCGTTAGGGAGGCAACAGACCCTTTTAATTCTCCACACCAAATCACTTGATACAAATAGTAGCGTACCAATATTTATTGATGGGTGGAGGCTTTTGTGTCCCCGTGTGAGCCTGACATCAAAACATGTGGAATCAGGTATGACATGTCTCCTGTGGTGTATTACATCCTTGTGTCTCTCGGGTGGTGGGGTGCACTGTATGGGCTACAAATTTCAGTAAGGAAATAAAAAGGCATGGATGTTGATGGTATATTTAGATCTTGGTTCTAGATCTAAATCTAAGGTTGGTTCTAGATCTAAGGTTGTAGACCTGTTTCTGCTCTGAACCTTCTGATTGACAGGTTGAAATGTAGTGTGAGCCTACAAGGACGATTCTTCAGGAAGGTATCCATGGACATAGCTATTAATGAAAATATTTGCAAACTGTTTTCCTGTCTAGAACAAAATGTACTTCACAGGAGAACCATTTTGAACAACTGGTGTGGAATCTTCACAAGTTGTTGATAACATGGTGTCTATATGGAAATGTTAAAGGGAATCGATCTCTGAACATGGCCCTACATGGACATGCTAATTGCCACCACACCAACCTTAAGAGTGAGAATGACAGATGGTTAATGGCCATCGTTCAGTTTAAATTCTCTCCTCCCCGGAAATGTTTGAGTATAGACAGGCACACTGTGGAGTCACCTCCAGGGAAACGGTCTCTCCCTAGAGAGCATTTTCTGGTTGATGGTGCAATAAAATGGTAAAGACAGGAAAGGCCGTGCATGATGTGCACAGATTCTCAATGTAACCTCCAAGGTTACATAGCTAATCTCATGACATTCACAGCAGAGCCAGTCCCTGTGTGACTTGTGTTAAGCACCACACAAATGTGGGGATTAGTTTTTTAACGGACATATGGGGAATTTATGTGATTTTACACAGCAATGTGTTATGGTAAAAGTAAAGAGGAGAAGCACAGTATTGGTGATGCAAATAGCCCATAAACCTGCATTATTTATTCTCCTTTGAGGTGAATATGTCAGAGAGGCACTTTATCCTACAAGGCTGTATAAGTATGACAGTGTGTGATCTCAGGGTGTGTGGCCTCATTCAGCCTCATCCTGTAGGACCTATGAGCATCACCAGTCCAAAGTATATCTGCAATACTGAGCAAATAATTGCTTTCTTTGACGCTATTCTAATATTTGAGCCAAAATAAGTCATCTACAGAAAGATAGGATGAAAACAACAAATGGAACTTGCTCCATTTGTAAAGTGCAGATAGATTCTTAGTGCATATTTAAGACCAATAGAATACAGATAAGATACAATTACCTGTTCTTATAGCCTACAAATAGAGCTACTTTTTCCTTCTATTTGCTCTCACCCTGGCTTATGGTATAGAGCACCCTACTGCCAGGTATCACATTAAATGTTGTATCAGCGATTGCAGGCTCCAAAAAGGCCCAAACATAAATGATCCCATTCATCTAATCTTTCCTAACGATCCGCTAGCTGTCTGCCGCATAAGCAGGCCGTCAAAAAAACGCGTCTCTGTAGGCAGACTAGGCTCCGAGATCTGTACACAAAAACAATTGCTACCAACAACCCACTCAAAGGCAAAATAAAGTGTTTCAACCAATAACCGACGAGATGTGCGTTTAGGAGAGTTTTAATTGCACAGGAGGGAGGGGGAGGGACTAGCGAGCTAGCTCTCTGTTTTGTTTGAACATCAACAGAAGTGACGTATCCACGCTATCGCTGATACAACCTTTAAATATGTAAATAAAAAAAATACTAGTAATAACTCTCAAAAGGATCATAAACAGCTGAAATGTATCCTTTACCTCTCCTTTATCAAGAATAGTTTTGAATGCCAAGGTAGACTTTGGATTTTCTCATTAGGGTACTACTCTCATTGCTCAGTTTCATAATGATCCCTGCAGAAACATGCTCAACTTAGCAAAAACCATCCAAGAACTAAGCAGCTAACATAAGAAAGAAACACAAACAAAGGATTCTGCCAAAGGATTCTGCCCTTTACAACTAAAACAACACACATACTCCATTAAATCCTTGTGATCAGTTCTTGTTTTCTGCCACGGCTAACAAGAACCTGCTAAGAGTTGTTGCTGGAGCACGGCACTGCGTTTGAAGGGAGGCTGGCTGTTAATAATGAATGTGTGACTGCTTTGAGCTTGTCACTGAGAGCTGTTCGCCCTCGTAACATCACAGCTCAGTTAGAGGCATTGTGGTGCAGCCCACGTCTGCTCTGCTGTCTACACAGAAAGCCCAGAGGGGGAAGAGGGATGCTATACAAGTTGGAAACATTTGGGTGGCACATGCAGCGTGTGGGTGTTAAAAAGATAGATATTAAAGGTATTCTTGCTATTACAGGGATACAGAGATGATTAATGTTGATGTAGGCCCATCTTCACATAATGCATGCCAATGTATCATGCATACAAATATGACTAATTGTCCATGAAAGATTCCTAAGTTTCCCCCTAGACATTTTATGCTTAGGTCTACATAAAGCTGTTTTATGACTGCAAAATGTCAAACTAAATAAATAAGGTCTAAATAAGGTCAGTTTCTACAGGTCTAGGTCAATGAGTGCATAAACATACCGTACATATATCACATACACACACACAGTCCATTTTTACACATTTACAAATACAAATACATTTTTATTCATCATAACAAGTTCATGCATCGAGCCATGAAAAGACAAAAACAACAACAACACGGAGTGCTTTGGGTCAGCTGGAGGCACTTCAGTTCTGCATAGCAACTAGCTGGAGTGCTGACACACTTTTAGGTGATTGGCTGAGCTGTGTGCCAGTGCTACAGGCCAAAGTGTTTTAGTAAGTCACTTTAAGGTCATTGTGGTAAGTGAGAACACCATCAGCCTCCAAGGCAAGAGCATGGCAAAACAAGCATGCCGTATTTACTGTTCAGCCATTTATCAACACCAGAATTCAATACTTACTATGCCACATCATTGTATCTTATAGGCTATCCAGCAAATCTGGAAATAAAAGGTCGACCATGTCTTCTCTAAATGAATCATGACAGAGAGACATCTGGCACAGATGTACTGGTGGTAGTCATGGGGTAGCCCCAGGCCCCCAAGGCATTGATGATATCTGGGGCAGTGTAATAGGTCACAAACATTTAATAGGCAAACAAATACAAATAGGTCATTCCTTTAACCAATTACCTCCTCACCTTCCATTAAATGCTGTGCCAACTAGGTGGGATTTCAGTGTCAGATTTTACACATGATAACATTTCAGATGACTTAATCTGGATCTCAGGATCACATTTTTTTTGTTTTGTTTTGAACAACATGCTATGCTCTAAATAACAGAGAGTGATATGTTTTCTGATCACAATCTGGAATTTCTTCAGAGTCAGTGATCTAAAAATGGCCTTATTTCAACACAGCTCGTTCTTCTTTTCTTCTGAAAAACATCTGCAATCATCTTTCACTCTGACGCAAAGGCAAACTATAGCTAATACATCACTCAACTGATATCAAATGTATGCAAATTGCAACAGCTTTCATGTTATGTACAACTGTTATGTCTGTACAATAATCAATACCCTCTCTTGGTGAGATAAATATTTGTACTATTGATTCTCCACTCTGAAAACAGGCACAGTTTGGCAGTCCATGTGGTGAGTGAAATGTTCAATCCATTGCTACGTTGCCTGGTACATACTGTAGGTGCTATGAGTTGTCATGGAGATAAAGCTTCTGCAAAGTGGTCAGAATAGTAAAGGTGATGAGTGGATAGTTTTGACTGATACCATAGGGCTGTATTGTTAAGTTTATAATACATTTTCCCCTATAAACAATAATACTATAGAGTGCATCACCAAATTGCTAGGAGGACTTCCGTTTCAAAGATGATATAATGGTGCTTTCCATTTATCCTCCCACGTTGTTTTCCAAGTTGTTTCTCTGAGTTACAAACAGCTAGTTGCAAATGGAGCTCCCCCTGAAGTCGTTCCTACTTGAACCCGGAGTACCCCGAGTTTGAATTTCCGTGATGGCTGCGCCCGTTGACAGTTCACTAGTTCGCCCTTCTATATGATTGCTTCAGCTAGACTAGAATGTATGGGAGAAGTGCGTGTTTGGCAAGGTAGCTGTCCGTGGTCCTGGAGTGCCTGGAGCGGATATCGCGATAGAGCGATGACCGCTTGCACCCCAAAAGATCACAGAGAAAGGCCGCTACCAACTACATAAGTGCTTGCTGAGCGAGTCGTAAATCCGCTAGATTGGAGCGGATGTAAGACTGGTAGGCATCCGAGGACCAACGGCCCAGTATTTTAATTTGTTGCTCCGATAAGCCGTTGAGCGCAGCTGTTGTGGCAGCTCCTATCCTGAAGGAGTGTGCGGAGTAGCGATCCGCGGGAAAACCAGATTTGACTAGAATGGTTTTTAAGAGTGTCTGGAATCTGTGGCGAGTGATGGGTAGCCCTTCGTCTGACACGAAGGGCGGGCTAGTAGACGAAGCTTGAGCTGACCGATATGAGATGTAGTGAGATAGGTATTGGAAAGGCTGAAGATCTGAGGCGGAGTTAAATGGATATGGAGTGTCCTTTTCGGGACTGATCGGTTTTACTCTGTTTGATGGTAAATCGAATGGTGTCTTGGTCTAGCTGCTCTAGATCTGCGATGCACGGGTGGACATCGGGAATGAAGAGAGACGAAGGGCATGTAAACTCACTACATCTCAGCAGCCCAAAAAGGCCAGTAGAAACATAACGGAGATGGTGGAATCGGAATGCGGTGACATGACCCTTTGCGAAGGGTAGCGAGGCGGGTGGCGAGAATGCTTGAGGTAATGGGAAGGCGGGAGTCTTGGGGGACTGGATGTTGCCTACGGATACCTTTAATTAACAAGCCTATCCTGGTGTCGGAGAAGGGGCATTCGGAGCCGTGGGGGCGTTTGTAGAAGAAATGAATGCCAGCTAGGTAGACTCTAATGGAAGAAACTTTGATCCCGAGTGAAGTGTGGGCGTAGGTGATAAATGATGATATGGTGACTGCATCGAAACTGGGAAATGGTATTGAGTGCTGCGTGGAACTGTTTGAAAGCGACCAAGCAGTCCAGTAGGACTGCATGGTCCCCACTAAAGTCAGGGCTTGAAGGGCTAGGTCGGCCGTGATGGGCTGAAGATAGCTGAGGGGGTGGTTTATGGGAAGATGGTCTCCGAAAAGCTGGGGAGTGGAGTAGGGTACGGGTCCGCCTCTGGAGCCGAGCTTCTGAATCTCTGGAATTTAAGACGAGAGAGAGAGTCAGCAATTCCATTGTGGCAACCGGGGACGTGCGTGGCTCTTATAATAAGCTGGTAGCTGGCTGCTATCCAGATTAGACGCCCTAATAAGAGGGGAAAGCGCAGGGCGATTTTTGAGCTCGAAGTTATTAATGACGTGCACTACGGCTTCGTTGTCGCTGTGGATTATCACACTCTTGGAGGTCCACTCCTTCCCCCAGGTAGGGCCGCGATGGCTACGGGGTAGAGTTCGAACACGGCTGACGATTCGTTTCCAGTTGTTAGCTCTCTGAACTCTAGTGGCCACGGGGATGCAAACCAGCGCCCTTTGAAAAAGCCTCCGAAGCCTGTTGAGGGGGCTGCGTCGGTGTACAACTGGATCTCTTCTGGAGATGATTGGCAGTCGTCGTAGAACATGCACAGACCATTCCCTTCGTCTAAAACATCCTCCAGAGTTTGATATCGGCCAGACACTGGGCATCTAGAGATACGACGTCTTCGAGAGATGGGGTTGCTGAGCGCAGTTTAGGAGATGCGAGATGAAAGGGCGGCCCTGGGGAATGAGTTGACTAGTGGACACTCGACCGCGCCGTGACTGGGGCTATTGCAGAGGGGACAAGATGGCTTAAGTCCTAGGAAAATGCGGTTATGGAGCTCCATATCGAGCGCGCCCCAGTAGGGGTTTTAGTTCCAGAGGCCGACTCTGGCAGCGCATTTTGCTGAAAACAGCCGGTGGTAGCCTACGTATGAAAATGAGCTCCACTGTAGGATACGGCTAGGCCGGCGATGATGGCCAGGTAGTCATTTAGCTTAGTCATTTGCGTCGACTGGAGAACACGAAACAGACGACTTCTGTGTAGTTGGTAAAAGCTACGGTGAACTCGGGTAATGACAGGGTTTTTGATGCTGGGCCAGAATTTTTTAGAGAAAAACCAGTTTGCCGCAAACTAGATCCCGGTTATGAGAGGGAATAGGAAGGGAGGGAAGAATGGTAGAAAGGTCTACGCCTGCACCTGACAAGATGAATGCTGCAGACGGCAGTGGTGGTGGGAGGCGGTGGCAGGGCCTGTGCTGTGGCTAAAGAATAGTTTTGCTGCGGAACGGGGCGTCGTGGTCGGGCCTTCGCTGAGTGCTGATGACCGCTGCCGCGGAGCTGGTCTAGCGATGGAGCCAGGAAGAGATGGGAAGGGAGAAAAGGGGGGAGGGGGGGGAAGCTGCCAGACGACCGAAGGGGAGCAACCTGGGACAGGGTCGCGGGGAGTGGGACGGGAAGGAGAGAGGGGTTAGGGGAGTAGCGGCGCTGTCGCCATCGGCGCCGACTGAGACCAGGTGCTCGCTAACTCATAAGAGAGATGGGGAGCTAGTGAGGTGACTCTTCGAGCTGACGCCTGATGAATTGAGGCATGCTGTACAGGCGTGGCTCCGGAATGGAAAGGGGAGGGAGAGGGGAGGGAGGAGCAGTCGTCGGAACGACTGGAGGTGGGGCAGGCCTGGACCGAGTCCTGGCTAGGGGAGGTGGATGGGGAGGGAAAGAAGGGGGTGGGGGAGTAAGCGGCGCTGTCCGCCACCGGGGCCGTCTGGAGAAGTGGGGTTGGACCCGAGATGCGGCGGAGATCGGCGGGAATGGGCCTGAGCAGCTGACGTGGCGTGGCTGTGGCTGAAGCAGCGGATGATACGCTCTGAAGCGTGTGGTGCGGAAAGTGCTGTCGGGCGTGCCGGTTCGCGAGGTGGCTGGTGGTGTGTGCCGTCCGGGCTGAATGGCCGGGCGGAACGAACCGCGTCGGGATGCCAGAAGGAGCAGCCTGCTTCCTGGTCTGGGGAGGAAAACAAAGTGAGGGAGCCGGGAGGGCGAAAAGATCCGGGCTATCCGACTCGCTTAGCAAGCGGAGGGAGATGGAACTTCCTATCCGACATCACGGAACGCGATGCCGCGGGAATGGAGAGTGCTGGGATCGCGAGCCACTGTCCAGTGGGTAGGGTCAACGCCTTGCTGGCTGGGTGGATTTCCAGTTCCATGAGAGCTGTCTTGTCAATGCGAACAATACGCACTGAATGGTTTCTCGAGCGGAGGCGCAGGGCGTATGGAAAAGGAGGTCGGCTTAAATAGGCCTACCCTCGCGGCGGCAGTGGGTGAGTTAATTGCTGTCAATCATCCCGAAGGCTCCACCTGAACTTTGTTTATAAAACATCATTAAATGAGAGCTGTTGATATGCACTGTTTATTAGCAGTTTTGTCTGATTTGTGTCTCATTAAATCAGTCAGAGAAACAATTGCTAACAAACAGTAGCATTTTGTTCTATGACTTGTTAAAGCAATGGTTCGGAGTAATTTTACCCTAGGGTCCTTTGCACCATGACCCCGAGCCAAACACCCTCCCAGAACCTGTTTTCCCTTCCCTCTTTACTCATAAAACAAGGCATTGAAAAGTTTGTAAGTACACCAGGAGTTTATTTAAGTATTTGCACCCCTGGTACAATTAGCAGTGTATGCTATTCGTACCCTGGTGCAATAAGAAGTAATTCTATTAAATTGACCCGGTGCACACAGCAATGTGTCCTATTAGTACCCGTCTGGTACAAATATCAATGTATGCTATTAAGTACCCCAGTGCACACAGCAATGTGTTCTATTAGTACCCGTCTGGTACAAATATCAATGTATGCTATTAGGTACCCGGTGCACACAGCAATGTGTTCTATTAGTACCCCGTCTGGTACAAATATCAGTGTATGCTATTTGCACCCCTGTGCATTTATTCTGGCATATTGATCACAATGTAATCATATTTTTTTTTTTTAAAAACAAGCAACATGTTTTTTGTTGTTGTTATGTAACAGGGTGTGAATAGCTCAGCTGTGTAATAGACACTCTGAATAAGGTATGCTGTTTGCATCAATGTACAGTTAGAAGTGGATGCTATTCGTACCCTGGTGTTTATAGTACTGCATGCTATTTACACCCTGGTGCATGAACTAGCTAATTGTTGCAATCAAAACTTCTGTTTGAGAACCGATTTCTTGTTCAAATTGTGCGCCTTCTCTCCAGAGACGTTGGTACACATGCACATTCACTCTGCCAAAACCCTTTACACAGGAATCGAACCCCAGTCTCCCACATGCCAGCCATTGTCTGTGACCACTGTACTATCTGCTTCCACACAGTTTATAGGCCTGAACGTCATATTCACAAAATTTCTGTTAACTAACAAACTGACGGTTGTATGTGTTCACTGAACCAAGATTATGAAAATAAAACACAACTTTTCAATATAAAACTCAATCTGAACAGATATAGTGCCGAAACCTTTCAGAATTCTTCACTTTCTGCTGACGGAAAACGAATGCCCGCCAGGTTTTTTGTGCACGTGAGCAACGTCTTTTTGTTGTTATGTCACAGGGTATGAATAGCTCAGCTGTGTGGCCAAGGCTATTCGTACCAGGGGTGTAAATAGACACTCCGTTTATTTAAATAACACTTGCCTGATGGATTCTACTCTCTGCTACTATCTACCGCTGCGTCGACGTTACTTCCGTGATTTGGGAAAAGCCTGTAAAAGTCCTGGCAGGAAGCATGCATAAGGATGTAGATCCAGGAATGCACTAATATTTTGTTGGTAGTACCAGTTTGCAACAATTTGTTACACTAAATTGTAAACACTTTAAACACAAAAAAATATTAAAAACTGGATATACCAAAAAACTTTGATGTAATCGCTTCCTGCCAGGACTTTTACGGGCTTTTCCCAAATCACTTAAGTAACGTCGACGCAGCGGTAGATAGCAGCAGAGTAGAAGCTATCAGGCAAGTGTTATTTAAATAAACCTCTGGTGTACTGGTACTTACAAACTTTCCAATGCCTCGCTTTATGAGTAAAGAACATAGTTGTACTACTGTAGAAGTTTCGTACCATTCTGGGAATTATTAGTGGGGTAATTTACGAGATACTAAGTTGGTTCCATTAGCGCCTGCAGAAAGTCATTCGTTTCTGACAGCGCTACTCGACCAGGGTTCAACCAAGGGAAAACAGGTTCTAGGAGGGTGTTTGGCTCGGGGTCATGGTGCAAAGGACCCTAGAGTAAAATTACTCCGAACCATCGTTTTAACAACTACACATCCGACTCGTTTATATTACATGGATTTGACATAATGCTGCGTTCCAATTGTAAGCCCGGGTCAGTCACAATTATTTCCAGGGTACTAACCGGAAGTTGCAAAAGGAACGCCCCCTGCAGTTTTATCCCAACTCCAACAAGAACAGTAAATGAGAGCTGTAGATACTATGTTTATTAGCAATTCTGTCTGGTTTGTTTCTCGTTAAATCAGTCGTAGAAAGTGTTCAACCTCTATCTGTCGCTATGTTACTATAACATTTGTTTAGCAAATGGTAGCATTGTTCCCACAACTTCTTGACTAACTGGAACGCAACCAGTGTCACATATCAGCCTTTGTGTCGTGATGTCTTTGGGGTTATGAAATGTATGTTTCTGTGTAAGCTATGACTGGGGTGGGCTGAACTCTGAACAAAGCATCTGAATGCTGATATTGGGGGATAGGAACTCTGCACTGATTACACGGACTAATGGACTGGTGTTGGGGTTAATTGAATGATTGGGACATGGGCGAGGATAAGTGCTTTTATGCAGGCCCACCAAGACGGAGGGGGAGAATTTGGCTTTCCAACTGGCAACGGAGGGGGACGTGGTCCGAGATGCAGCAACAAGCCGATCGACGGGTGTCTGCAGGATGAATGCATGCGTACATGCCGACAAAAGGAAAGTAACCTACCTATTCCAACTGTTGTGAGTGAGTGGGCCAGTGTCGGGACTACCGCGATTGTAAAGGCTGTGCATTGTTTTGTCTGTCGTTCCAGAGAGCTGTGGAGTTTGGGACTGTGTCTGGATCAGCGAGGGGAGAGACAGAGAGAAGCGCGCTGTCACCTACTAAAGGGGAGTAATATTTCTCACCTGTAATGAATGAGTGGGCCGCTGTCTGAGTGGTTGTCTTGTCACTTTTCCAGCCTGTGAGGAAGAGAATCGGCGCTTTGGAGGAGCGGACGGGAGAGGTTGCATGCAACGCGACTGAAGTTGGGCGTGGAGTGCGAGATGTTCCAGTCAGCGCATGGCTAAGGGAAGTGATCATAATTTGTTCGCTCAGTGAATGGGCTGGCAGATGACTGAGTGGACTGTGTGAACATATTTGTGTGAAGTGATTCAATGAATTGCGGGCTGCTGAGGCAATTTTATCTGCATGTCATTTTCTTATGGGGTGTTAATGCTACTTATTTTTTTTATTGACATTATCTTTGTTATCTGTGTGATTAATTTCCTGTCATTCGGCTGCCAAAATCGTGAGGTTGTATTGCCTGCCTGCTCCTCCTTAAACCTGGTGTTTGTGTGGCTATCTGTGTATCGTCCACTTTTGTGTGTGGGATTAGCCGGGGTGGGATATTGGTGACGGGCCTGGCCCGGCTGTGTATCACCTGCTCAGACACTACTGCATTACGCTGGGGGGTGTGGCTGCCAACCCGTTGTTCAATAAAACCTGTAAAATTTAACCTTGTCTGGTGGAGTGTGTCACAGAGAGGACTGAATTTGAGTACTTGCTCGGGTAGCCCGGCACAACACAACCAGCTCAGGTTTTTACACAATGACATCATTCCTAAGCACGAGTCATTTTACGAGACAACTGACGCCGCATAATTTTGAAATACTAGTCATTTTACCAGCTTCCCACCCACAATACCTATTATACCAGATGTAAGTAGGGTTTTATGAAACCTACAGTTAATCAATTGTTTTTTTTTCCCTCAGACACAATGTCTTATTACTCAAATATGGAAAGATCATGAGGTGAGACTAATGTAACACTTAGGAGGGCACCAGAACATCCAGTACTGGTTCAAGGCTTAAAGGAATGTTCCGGAGCAAAGACAACCTATTGTCTATTGTCAGAAGCTAACAGGATCAAAATGTTTAGGCTACCTTAGCTGTCTTCCTGTCACGGCCATCTTGAAGGAAAGGATTACCAAGTCGATTAACGAATGCAACAATGCGGTTGCGCAGTGCCAATCAGAGATTTCAAACGAACGAGGGAACAACATGTCAATGCAACACGCTGTTTTCTCTTGATGAAAGTGAAACCATGAGTTTTCCCACATCTCAACTTTGGGTTTTCAGAAATAATCGTTTTCAGTGATACAACCTCATTGAGATCATATGCATTTTCCATATGGGCTCTTAGAAGCCATCTGTCTCCTAGCCGCAGCGTTTTTGTTGCAAACATAATCAACTTAAGCGTGCTCAGATGACGTGATGGACGAGGCGCTGTTGTTGACCTGTCCATCATCGTAAAGCCCGATTTGATTGGTCCGCCCAGTCTCAGGCAAGCATATTTGCTCCACAACGGAGCAATGCCAAACCGAACTTGTTGTGGGTGGGACTAAGTTCGGCTGGCACTCAGGCTACCTTTTTTGGTCTATCTACTAGTTTATTGACGCAAATAAATCCCTACAAACTTGTTTGAAACCGAAAGTTGACAGACGTGGGAGGGAACCTTTTACCTTGGCAACTTGGACCAATGATCGCACAATTCCGACTGAAAACACTTCCGCGTAGGGTACTTTTGTGTTTCCTCGCGTATCGGGCCTTCCTCCTCCCTCCTTGATCTTGCCTCCTCTGGTTGCAATTAGATGACGTCGGGCTTTGAAAGAGTTCCAGGGCACGAGCTGGAGGACCGAGGAGTGAAGCCGTATGCAAATAGAGGTTTGAGAAGAGGCCCATTTTTTCTCTAAGCCTTTCCTTCAAGATGGCCACGACAGGAAGACGGCTAAGGTAGTCTAAAAACACACCCTTCATAAAATAACGTTTTTATAACCTTTTGAAACACTTTTTACAATACTTCGATTTGTCTGTAGACAACCTCACCACACTACCACAGAATTGTCATTCTATTTCGAACATTGTCAGCGGTGTAAAATATTTTGTTTTTGATGTGAGCGTATGCACGGTTCGCTTTCACTGTAAGCCAATTTGGTGTTAATGCAAACAACATTCTTGCTCAAAACTCCACCAATTAACGTAATTATGCTCTCAAACAACATTTTGAACGTGTTAGCTTCTGAAAATAGGTTGTTTTTGCTCCAGAACATTCCAACAGTCTGATTACTTGAAATGCCATGCACCATGATCACTACGTACGTCTAACAGGTGAGACAACAGGTTGCTTCATCAATGATTGTAACTAATAGGGTTGCCTTGTTCCTAAACAGTCAATCTAATTGTCCCAAGGTCTCCAAGCAACGCATGTGTCATTACATAACTCCTCTGCACAAACACATCCAACCCTGTCCCCATTACCTGCTAAACAAACATCAGCAAGACGCCACCAAACCCGTTTTCATCCCACATGCTATTTTCCCTTTCTCGTGGACTATGTCATCACAAACCGTTGTCTTCAAATCAGGCCATGTAATTAAACTTAAATGCTGGCATATGTCATATGTTTGTGTTCAAGACAACAACTGTATTTGTGCCTGGAGAGAAACAACTTGTTCTGACACGTACAGGGGTATTTGGTTTGTAATTTTGTTTTTGTTTAAACTCAAGTTTTTGTCAGCCATTTCTTAGCAGCAAATTAAGAGAGTTTGGGAAACACTAAGCAGGAGAAAATGGTCCAAGTGTGACCACACATCATATATCTATCCAAGTGCAGTTCTGACGCATACAAAGATACACACATAGACTGGAATGTTGAATTAACATAATTATACCAAACAAAATGCTCCTACCAAAGAGCTCATACTGGCTGGGTAGCAGCGGTACTTTGCAATGTAATTAAGGTCAATGGCATTTCAGACTCTCTGGGGTGTTAAGACGTGACAGTTGCACCACTCCAACAATTATCACTGCCTACTAAGAATGGTGTACAGAGTCTCATTTGCGACTTAAGGCTCAATCTGCTCTTGGCTCGCATGATGTGTATTGCTCCTTCACACACACACACACACACACACACACACAAACAGATTCATATTCATATTTTGTGGGTGTCTGAATGCACTCCAATCCTCACTCCTCTCTTCCCATTCTCTGGGTTTCCTTGCGAAGTCTGGTGACCAGACATGGTTGCCTGGCAACCTAGCCTCCACGGGAAAGATGGGATCACTGTGCTGAAGAAGAGGAATGTGGCCACAGCCATGGAAGAAGGAAAGAAACTTTGCATGCGTGTGATTGTTTCTTTTCATCTTTGTGCGCTTCTTTTAAAGATTCAACCCTATTTCAACAACATAATGTGACTCACTAACAAATAAAAAAGTTAAATACTGCAGCTGCCAACGAAAGACAACTCTTGTATTTGGAAGGAATCCTACATGATTTCACCTTCCATGATATGGAATCAGAAACCATTGACCCGTGGTCAGACCCCAGTGTCTTCATCTGGACTCCAGTGTCTTTATCTCAGGGGTCTCAAACTCAAATGAGCTGGGGGCCACTTCTGCCAACGTCATCTGATTGGAGGGCCGGCTATTTCTGAAAATGCAATGTTCTTTTTTTCAAATACCACACAAAACTGCAAACAGAAAGTGCAAGTGTTTTTATTTATTTTTAGACACCTGTGCTAGCAACCTTAGCTTATAAATAAAATAATGATAAAATAAATATTAATACAAATTATAAAACAAACAGAAAGCATAAAAACGGGTATGTGTGTGTTTCACACCAAATAAAAATATTTTCCTCTCATAACTTTTTTTTAACCTGGCAAACTAGGGCCAGGGTTAAGAAAGCAACACCATTAATTTTTTATATCAAAATTTCAAAAGGCCATGGCTCGAAAGTGGTCAGAGATAAAGTCCTACTGTAAATGTAAAAATCTATATAAACAAAAGTTTATGAAGGGGGTAAATGTACCCATCACTGGATGGCAAGCACCTCAAATTATGCACCTTTCAGTAAATACTGGATGAACATATTTGAGCAGGTTTACTTTCCTTTTTTTCATATTACCCACATAACAAATTAACAGGAAAACACCTAAGATGTATACCAACACCTAAGATGTATATGGTTTAGTGATGTATTACTAAACCACAAGGCCTACAATAAAGTATTCTGGTCAAATCAGTTCCTATCGCGGGTAATCTGAGTACCCAGAAGTTCGTGATCATATTAGCGGGTGACTTTGTAGTTCTTTAGAGCCCTGTTTCTACTAGCCCTGCTGTCTGTACCACGTCCATTATGGACACTTTCATCACGATTACCACTGCAACCTCCAAGCTATGTTGGGCAGAGGGTCGAAATAAGCATGACCGGATTTGGCCCGCGGGCCGGGTGTTTGAGACCCCTGCTTTATCTGGACCCCAGTGTCTTCATCTGGACTCCAGTGTCTTCATCTGGACTCCAGTGTCTTTATCTGGACTCCAGTGTCTTTATCTGGACCCCAGTGTGTTTCCAGTGTCTTTATCTGGACCCCAGTGTGTTTCCAGTGTCTTTATCTGGACTCCAGTGTCTTTTTCTGGACTCTAGTGTCTTTATCTGGACTCTAGTGTCTTTATCTGGACTCCAGTGTCTTTTTCTGGACCCCAGTGTCTTTATCTGGACCCCAGTGTCTTTATCTGGACCCCAGTGTCTTTATCTGTTTTTAAACACAATACTGTGTCCAGATAGGGATAGCGCAGTTTGTGTTGTTTCAAACACATTCATTTAAAGAGTGTGGTAACACTTGGCCTCTTTGGTGCTCCTTAGCTTAGGTTACTGCTGGCTTATTTGTCAAATTGACAAGACAACTTACTGTAACCCACCAAGGAGGTTTTGTACAGTCATCAAGCTCCAGCTGTAGACTCTGAGAGCACCGAGTTGTGAAGCACGATACCTTCAATGTTAAGATAATCAATGTTAAGATGATCAATGTTAAGCAGCTGTATCATAAAAGAAAAAAAAAGTTAACTGTTACTAACAACTGTGTTCAACTATTGATGATGATATGATATGATATTTCTCACTGTGGATACACATCAAAACAAGAAATGCCTATATTTATAACGTTGTAGTACATCCAAGTCACCAAACTGTGGTGCAATTGTGCCAAACTCAAATGTAAAATGCAAATATGGTAGGAGCGGCTTCTACTGATGTGCAAAATCTACAACAATTCAGAGAGAGCATAAAATCCACAACTTAATTGCAACAAATGAATGAACATTACAGAACATGTTGGCTAGTCCACAATCCAATGGGTACTATAACACACTGTACTTATTTCAAATTAGCTTGAAAGAAGATACCTCATACTTTGCATGAACTGAATTTGAGAAACCCTGTCACATTTGTGAACTTGCTGGTTGTTGTTGCTGATAGAGAGAAGGGGTAATTGGACACCACAGGGTGTGGAATCACTGCGTTTGCACAGCCAGGTAAAGAAAGGGCTGTCTGAGCTTGCGCTCATGCTCGAGGCTAAACCACTCAATCACTGCTACCAGGAGTTACTGACAGTGTTCAGTGGCATGTTGTTTTGCATCAACAGCAACCAAAAGTGAAATTGTATGCAAACTCGCCCCCATTTTGCATCAGCTGTCAGCCATATTAAGAGAGAGTATCAAATCTAAGCACTATGCAATATTTTACTAGTCCATCTTAACAAAGCTTTTTTTATTTATTATTATTTCCTAGCCTGGAGGCCTGATTGTAGTCTTCACATATTGTTTCAGAAAAGGGACAAAGACCAAGGAGGGGAAACGGGCTCCATTGTCCAGCACTTTTGTCATGGTGATAAGTGATCATGGGATAGCATAAGGGAGGGGTCATTAGCGTCATTAAGCCCAGTGGTGCCCATTAGTGCTGCTGGAACCTTTTGTTTTCTCCTGTATGGACCAGCCGTAGTGCCTCACCCAGCCAGGTGCCTGGCCTGGGAATGTTGGATTATGGATTACTGTCCTCTGAAGGTTCAGGAAGTTCCCCCGGTGCACAAGTGGAATGCCCGCATTCTACACCACATGTGGTTTGAGGAAACGTCTAGGCTGATCTCCCTTGACACTGTAGATACACAGACCTGGAAGTGTGATGTGCAATAAACTCATGTTGCATTTTGTTTTATGTCCTCAAAAAGCTCTATTGCCTTGGTACTGTTGTTTTGTGGCCCAAAACACATAAAACAAAACATAAAAGAAAAACAACCTCAACCTCAATACTATGCTAAAACCATGATAGTAGGCCATACAGGACAAGCACAGTCCTTGACAAGTATCTCATGATAAATCTGTAGTTTAAAAAAAACGTTGAACAGTAAAACAATTATTATTTAAGTACAGTAACACTAATCCCATTTTCAAGAGCTTTGTTTTTTTTATTTCATAAGCCAATCACTAGTCAGTGCACATTAATCAGCCTAATTCAGTCACATTAATGTTTCTGTTTGGAATCCTCAAGTGCTAAAAAAAGAAACCACCCCAGACAAACCCAGGCACTCTTTAAAACCCTTTCATCCCCACGTTGCTCCTCAGACAGTCGAGGCTGCGAGCGCTCCATCTCCCTGAGTCAGTCTGATTTCCTCCTGAGAGGACAGGGTTGGTTAGCGCAATGGTGTCTCCTGACTGGCTGAGATGTATGCTCAAGAGGGGGGGGGGTCAGAGCAGGGAGGGAGGAACAAATGCGAGATGATGAGAGCAATTGGCCTCTCTTTCATCTCATCTTACCATACCCCTTATGCCTCGCAGTCATCCTCAGCAGTCCTAATTACACTCTGACAGGGCCAAATGCGCATTAGCCCTTCTTACACTCTTGCCAAGAGATAAAATCAGACCAAAGGGGGGAAAACCTTGATAGAGACACCAGGATTGACTTCATGATTAGTCCGTGTTAATTTGTTGTATGTTGTCTGTGGTGACTAAGAAATAATTTTAATGAACGAGAGGAACACTTATTATTGGTTTTCCCCTAATATTTTTTTTTTTACTTTTAGTGTTCAGCATTACTCATAGTCAGAACTGTATACAAGCCATATACAGCAGTTTATTTATGAACTGAGTGCCGTTAATTTAAAGATATTCCGTGTGTATATTTGTATGGCCTTAAATAAGATTTCAGAGAATCAAATCGTTAACATACTTAGAATAAAAAATGCACATCTAACTCAACATATAAGCTACTTCGGGCTCCTTTCATAACCGCTTCCAGCTCATAATAACATCCATCTGCATTTCTCTGTGTCATAAACACTGCAGTTTACATGATGTTATTTTCTCATTCTCTCCCACCCTTTTCCATATGGCAAGTTTACAGCCGTTGCCACAGCAACCGCATTGCATGGCCCCTCCCTGGCTCTAGCCCCCCCGCTGCCTGGGATGAAAACCATTAGGCACATTCCATCACATCCAGACTGCCTGGGCCTCAGCAGACTGCCTTCACTTTGCCCATAGGCATCATTAGGGTTGTTTTGGTTGGTTGTTTAAGTGGGGGGTTGTGCTCTGTGCTCTCTGGGATGCAGCAATGACTGGGGGGGGAGAGCGAGGTGTTTCAGTGCAAAGTGCACTAAGAGAGGGCTGGAGTGGAGTGCCCTTAAGGGCTTTGGCTACCTGTAATTGAACTGATGCCGAGGTGGCGGGAGCCAAGCGGTCCAGGCTGCTTTGCCGGAATGGAGATGCCTGGATGGAAGCCCAGGGGAGGAGGACACACAGACCCACGGATGGGGAAGGGGGGCCGAGGAGAGGAGAGGAGAGGGCAGAAGAGGGGGAGTTGGCCTGGGTTAGTCACACAGAACATGTAAACATACACAGAGGCAGATGCGCAGACATGAAGGCATGTGTGCGTATATCTGTGTCTGTGTGCACATTAACACACATATGGACACGTACACATGCATGCACACATACACTGTTCCTCTCATTATACACAGTAGGCAACCATGTTAAAAGCAGCTTTTCTAATAAGCATACATAAAATATTCTGTCATTATCATGTATGACTGTTGCGCCAATGTCCTACATTCAGATGCCAAGGTTCTGAATAGTGGAGCTATATTGTACATCCTGTTTTTCCTATAATCCTTCATCTCAGTTTACGCCTGAGACATTTTAGATGGCTTGTATTGATTTAGTATGAACATAAAGTAAATGGGCTGCAATCTGTTTCAAAACCAAGTGAAATATGATAAGCCATTATCGATTACCTCTCCATCTCAAGCAATCCGAACCAGTGGTCCAAGACATCAATGTAATGGCAAAACCACACTACACATGATTGCTTTCACCATAGGGTTCAATAGCCAGTGCTGTCAGAGTATTGTAAGGTTAGTAAGGAAGACAACTGGAGCGCATGGTAATTGTTTAAGCCCATTATGTTTCAAGCGGTGGAGATATTTTTCAAGTATGCTTGCTATTCTCGCATGGGTGACTGATGGTGGCAGGTGTTGGTCCCTCCCTATAACTTCCTTCTTCTGCCACAGCCAAAACTGGGCTGTGTAGTCAAGCCTCATATAAGAAGCGTCTGTGCTACTCATTAACACAATCTGTGGGTATTTCCCACCATTTGTCCTTTCAAACATTAATCTCGCTTTACATTTGACTTATATACACATTTGGTAGATAGGCTTTCCTGTTAATGAGTGAGAAATGTTGACCTCTTTACGCATAGAAATAATTCACCACTCCGCAGAGCGGACCATCTGAAAGAGCATCCAAAGGCCCAGTGGCCAATGATGGATAAATGGGATGGCTGCAGCTGTGTGTTATATCTCACATGACGGTGTGCCAAAGTGTGGCGTGCTGCATATTAACATAGGAATGCTGGGTCATCGTGGGATAAAGCCACAGTCAGTCTGCTCTCTGAGACATGATCAATATTTCCTATTATGTTGGATTTCGTTGCTCAGCGGGCGTGCTTGTACGGGAAGAAGATCATGGCTTAACCCCCTTCTAATTCGCGCAAGTGTTTCAGGTTGCTTGGGGATTGCCGTGAAACAATAGAAGTGGTAATGCCCAGACTGCTGAACAGCTCTCACAGACTTCATGTGTATGGATACACACAATTTTTCTCTGCCTTCATCCTCTGGCTGTTATGAACACATTTGTAGGAAATATATGTATAACTATACCGTAATGTGGGAAAGGAACGTGTTTCCTGTACGTAATTGTCAGTTCCTGATGAGTCAGGGTGCGTGTACAGCAAAAATGACCAAAGACATCTGAGCCAGATGGAAACATCATGACTCAACTGTTCATCTTTCCCTCTAAAGGAGCACGCTCTGGATACTATTTTCAACATTCCTGATATAAAAGGAATTTCTACCTTCCCAATGTAAAATCTGGGGTATCTGAATTCCTTCAGAAGACAGAAATAAACTGTGTGTGTAGCCGGAGGGGAGTGCCATCTAGAAAATGCCTGGACTGCCTCGTCTGTGTGCCCTGTTTCAGAAACAACGCTGGACAGCTGGCCTGGCAATGTGGGCCGTGTCTGTCAGGGATTTGCACTTGGGGGCGATGATACGGGGGAGGACTTTCCAAGCTTCGGAGTGACTTTGATGCGGCCATATTTTGACCACCCATCTTATTTTAGAGGCTATGCAAAGAATTCAGCCCCATAGATTGAATTCTTCAGCATCCCTCCAGAGGGAGGTCCCCCACTGTACAGTAAGGGGATCCACTTTTAGGATGGCATGTGTGACTTTATGACAAATGTAGATCACATGATCACATTCCCATTATTACTTCTTATGGGAATAAATCCAGTATTGTGGACTGTGCAGAGTATGCAGACGCAAACAACATTTCAGAACATAAACAGACGGGATTGGGCATGGATTGGGCATGGCTTTTAGTCAGCTCCAAGTCTTCTAAAATAAAATGTAGTCTATGCAAAAATAAAAAATAGATACACTTCAACTTCATGTGTGGCTAAAATGCTATTAAACCAATTTGCTTTAAAATAAATCTCGATTACAAAGACCATTAATGCATTACTTGATTTTTGATATTAGTTTGGGTACCAGGACAACAGAAATGGACACTGTTTTGAAGCAGCCAGTGCGAAACAACCTGTATCTTACGGGGAATTTACTCAGTTTTCAGCAGTATCCTCAGACTTCATTAACTTGTTTCACTTGAGGACAACCTTACATAACAGCAGTGCGCTGTACACTTTAATTAAGTGAGCTTACGTTCAATCAGTCAATGAGAACAGAAGGCCCCTGGTTACCTAATAGGTCAGGCCTGATGAAAAGAGTTGTAGAGTCATTCCTGCTGTATCAGCACACTGCTACTATTCAGCTCTTTCTTATAACCTGAGTAGTTAAAAGTAATCAGCATCTGCTGAAGACAATCCTGAAAACATTCATAAGGCTAAATGATAAATATTACATGGCCTAGTAATGAATCAGTAACTCAATTCTGTGCTTAATAAAAACTTTGCCAGGTAACCAATCACTGATCTAGTGTACATTTTCCCTGCAAGGCCCAAGTAATTCATAAATAATAATTAGATTTTTTTAAGGTCACCTTTCCTTGTGTCAGGAGTAAAGGTGACTCTTTTACCCCATATGAGGTTTTGCTTGATCTGTCATCATCTTACAAGGGCACAAGGTAGGGGGTGGTTGCCTTACATGCAAGGGGTAATTGATATGTCTTCTATATTTTGCTGCTCCTGAAGGCAGATTTATGTCCGTCCTTTGCACACCTTGTATGGTAATACATAAATGTATAATTCATGAAAAAAGCCTGTTGAGAGACGCATGGTGTTCTCCTGAAGAAGGTAAATGACTCACGTATGAGTAAATTAGAAAGGTCAACATCCCAGGTCATGTTGCACTGCAATGACAAATGCTGATAGGTGGTGGTGGCTATGGCTTCTCTCTTATGCATAAACTATCTTGCCCTGCTGATCTTTAAAATTAAATCAAAATTTCTCAATATAATAACCCTCTATAGCAAGAAAAACACTTTAATCAGTCAGCATAGTGTTTCCCTACCATTCCAGACTTGAAATCACAGAACTGGTTTGGCTCTGCTAATGAAAGACGAGGCACCACTGACTAGAGGCAAAGACACCTGAGCTGAGGTGGACTGGACTGGTCATTCGAGCCCTAAACAAAGGGCTCTCACAAAAGCTCCAGGTCAAGAGGAATGCCGTTACTCAGGAAGCACTGCTTATCAGATTGCTCAGTTCAGTAACTCTGAGAGGAAACACTATATTCACAAATTAAGACATCCGTGAAGACCTTTAAAGAAGACAAATGAAACACCATGCAATTATGTCTCATTTGGAGTTTCAAAAAAGATGGTTTTCAGTATCACCACACATTTTTACAGTTGATAAACTGGCCTGATATCTGACTTCATCCAGACTCATAATTCAGCTGACATTATGCTACCATATCACTGACACATTCATCCATGCTTTTCAACAAAAGTGAACTTAGTTACAGTTTGTCCTATCATGGCCAATGTATAAAATCCACCACACAATGACAGCTTCAGCCAAACCCCAGATACCAAGAGAACACAACATTAACAGATGGTACTCAGGCATTTCATCATAGAGTCATGTGAGTATACATGTGACATTAATTCAATATATTGAAATGGTTAAATGTTAAAATATTATATCTACACAGATTGCATCTACGTATATAACAAAATGACAAAGACACTTTTCAACCAAGCATTTAGTCCCTCCCTTATCTGTAAACTATTAGTGTTTGAGCTATGTCTCTCTTATTTGATATAATCGAAATGAGAATCAGCGAAGGATTGCAATACATATTATTTTTTACACAAATGACACCCTTTGTTGACTTATATTCAACTAATGCATCAAAATTACCATCAATTGTCATCTTTGTTGTACATGAGTCTGAAGATAGGCATTTCAAGGGTGTGGTAGTAATGAACATGGCAACTTTGGCCAGGAAATGACAACAGTATAGCAAACATTTTGGTGTTTCACAAGGCAAATGATAGTTGACTGAGTTGTGTCAACAAGAGTGAGAGTGGGATGAAGCATTAAATGATGACTCAATATTTGCTCATAGGTTTGTATTTGTGTTGTGGGGGCACAATATCAGAGCACTGATAAGATAAACACTAGTATTTACATGAACAAACACACATAGAAATGTCTACTTTTTCACAAAACAATATAACCAAAACTGCTTGCACTCTGAATTACCTAGGGGCTTAACCTAGAAAAGGCAAACAAGTGAATATTTCGACATACAAGGCAGTAACCAACATAAAAACTGCAATGTGGGACTTGTGGGAGCATGTACAGCACTGGTGACATTTACAGTAGAATAGAATCACTCAAGTGTGATCTTTAGAGCTTAAAACTTTCTATGCTCATCTGACTTGTTGGCTCCGCTCCCTAATTCACACACACCCACACAGAGTTTGAACTGCAAGCTGGGACATGAGAGGGAATACTGTCCCTCTGTCTCATATAGAAAAATGCACACACACACACACACACACACACACACACACACACACACACACACACACACACACACACACACACACACACACACACACACACACACACACACACACACACACACACACACACACACACACACACACACACACACACACACACACATATGTGATGCCACATACACACACACACACACATGGACACATGTCACACACACACATGAATGTTGGCCACACTTCTCGTCTGACCCTTCAGTCTTGCAATTCTGTGCTCTTCTTTTTTTGGCTACCACGTGTGACTGGATGGCATTCAGATTGACAGTGTGACTGACTGAAATATCAGTGTAGTATTTTTCAGAATGTTCTATCAAAATTCCATGTTGAGGATTTTTTGTATAGAATTCAAATCACACATTTTCCCTACCATCCAATTGACACAGTGTTTCATAGTCTCTGCTATCGTAATGTTAGTTAAATTTTACCCTCTCACTCCCAGACAACGAAAATGATTTCAAAGGGAGTAGCCCATAAAAAAGAGCGTCTCATTTAAAGGCTATTTGAATTGGGGCAGGATTTACGCTCTCCAGCTGGAGACCTCTCTGGACTACCTCTGACCCCCTGGCTCCCCCCACACAAAGACGGGCTTCAACTCCCCGTCAAGTCTGGCCGTGTGTGGGAACGGCTCCTAAGAAAGCTCTGTCGACAGGAGGCTGGACAATGACACTATTGTGCCAGGGGGGGAAGTTTCCCACAGCCTGACCCCTCCGCTGCATCGCATCTTTACAACGCTGGGGTGCGTTTCCCAAAAACATACTTGCTAGCTAAGTTAGCAACTTTGTTGGTTGCAATGCAATTTCCCATTGCACCCCAACTAAGTTGGTGACAGGGTAGCAAGTATGGTTTTGGGAAACGCATCCCCGTGTGGGAGATGAGCTGCCTTGCCAGTGCTTTTCCTCCACCAGTCTGTGGCCCCGGGGGCCTCCTCATGGTGTGTAGGTGAGGCTGGGCTTCCATTGCTAACAGCTAAAGCCACCTAGCCTGGAGACACCGATAGTGGGCCCATGGGTTTGTTTTTGTCTTTGTGCTGTGCAAATAAGAACAGCAGCTCCGCCTGCTCCATCAAAGACAGGATCTGAATGAGATCTGTACTCAGCAGGGGATGTTTGAACAGGAGGCCTTGTAAAGGTAGCCTTTAAGCAGTGCTTTAAGCTTGCCACAGTCCTCTGGGAAAACAGTCCACTCCAAACAGGTTAATGGAGTCTTTTAAAGCGGCATAGAATATGAGTTCAGAGTGGAGTTCAGTTGACACTGTTATTTGATATGTAAAAGTTAACACAAAGAAATGAAAATTGTATTCAAATTCAGTGTATTTTAAAATAACCTAAATGTCTCATTTAGATTACCTGAGCCCATGGAATAGACAGCTTACTCATCATCCAAAGAAGATGGTTGCTATGTATTTTTCACATACGTGGGATATAAACATTTTCACTCCTGATACTTCTGTTAGCATACTTCATACATGTAGTGCACTGTGTAGCCTACTGCATGTTTGTGTTGTTGGTGAATTTGCATAGGGTTAAGTTGTGCACTAAAAGCAAATATCGATTGCAACATTCATGCAACTTCTTACTGCCTTTTGAAAAAAAGACATCCCAGTTCCTCTTTTTCCGCCACATGGCCAACATTTTGACCAGTTGAGGGTGTGATGTGTCCAGCTTACCTCAAAGAAGTGTTTGGGTGCGTCTGCACATAATTACCATAATTATCAGTGTGAAGTCACTTAGGCATTCTAAGGCCTAGTCCACACGTACCAAACTGATCTTTTTTTCCTCCGTCTTCCCTGGAACCGTATCAAGAATATTTGCGTCCAAACGGATCCATCTCAACACGACTCAACACGTTACTTCATACCCCAGGCCTATAGGTGGCACTGTGTCTTTACAGAAATTCACCAAAACTTGCAAAACTTGCGATTTAAAAACAGACAGAATAGGCTACGGCAAAATGGCTAGTGCAAGGAAACCAGAATTGTTTGTGTGGACTGATGGTGAACTGTAGCCAACTGTAAAACTAATAAACTTTATTTGACGGTTTGTGAAGGGTGCAGTCCCATCCTTTATTTGGCTAACGCAGGTAGGCCTACTAATCACCTTTACTTTCTTTGGTTGTAGGACAGTCCGTGATTCACATTAGTTTTGGCTATCACCGCAATTAGGCTACTAAACGCAAGGCTTACCCAAGTTCTAGGCTATTCTGTCGCCACATTTATAATATTGCTATAAAACCTTCGTTAGTAACAGTCAATACTTTTGCCTGCATCAAATCGTGCATTCGCATTCAGTGGGCTACCATCGGCTTAACGTGAGTTCTAAGCGTCTTTGTATGCTTATATCTGATTTCACTCGAATGTGAATGCATGTATATATGTTGTAAGACATGTAAAATAAATGAATGACACTGGCACTACGCACAAATTAATGTAGCCTAAACTTACACCGCACTTTCCTAATAACTTAAGTTCTCTCGCGTCACTGACAGTAGCTAGAATGCATAAAAAACACCGGGAAAAACAGTGTTCAGTCCACCAAGTCATAAGCTATCGGCGCTGGTGCAGCATCAGTTGTGATATTTATCTTAACGGAGTGTAATCGTAGGTAATGTCATGTATGAAAAACTAGTATTGTTAAGCAATACTATAAGTGCAAGTCCAGGGCAGCTGAGGTGTGGCGATGACATCATCGATGCGCTAAACAGGATGTGCGGTTTAAGCTGTCTAAACGAACTCAAACGGGCTACGGTTTCAGATTTCTCCACTCTGGGACCAGGTTTCAGAAAAGTGCGGTTTCGTGCAGTGCGTTTACAGGATTCGTTTGGACACTCGGCCAAGACGAAGCAAAACCTCTGCGTTTAACCTAAAAAGTGTCTCCGTGTGGACAGGCCCTAAATAGTATGTGTTAGGGACATAGTGGGAACACACCGCAGGTTAGCAAGACAAAGATACGACTGGTCTTACCACTGTCACAGGTAGGGCTCGACAAACTGACTCGGGCAAACGGGTGGTTCATGTGTCCTCAACCACTGGATAGATTGAGGGACACAGATGGAAGAACACAAACACTGCTAATCGTTTAGCTAGACCAACCAGAAATCCAATGAAATCCAAAGATTCTAGTGAGGGTAAGTCTCCTTGAATAAATGTAAGTCTCCTCGAATCCAATGGCAACCTATTAATTTTGCTAAGTTAACTCGTTAGCTAATGGGTGTGGAGGATTTTGATTTGTTTTCTATGAGGGGAAGATGTCAGTTGTCTGCAAGTAGCCTTGAGGTGTTCTCAGTGGAGGATATTCCAAATGTACAAATGCATCACATTTATCTTTCCACATTTTTCATATCACATTCACATTCACAAATAGTTTTATAGACAGAGGATAGAAAAGGACATTTGGCAGGGATTGGCATTCTGGAACACTGACAGCCTTCTTGCATTTTGAATGGGCTGGTGGGAAGAAAAAGTCTCTTGCCATGTCTGGTCATAAAACAAAAGCGGTGGCATCTAATGATTCTTATGTCTGTCAGGTGTTTGTCTACGTGGCATACAAACATGTCCCTGTAACCTTTTAATTAGCTGCACTTTTGTGCAGAGCGTGAATTAGAGCGATCTGATTGGCTGCCAAGAGTGGGAGCCATCACCATGGAGAGAGAGTGAGGCTTTGGACTTCATTCAATCGTAATCCTTTGCATTCTGATGGATGTGTGCACCCCCCTTGGGTGAACCCAGTGCCTACAGACAGCTGTGAATGGTTGCCATGTCAACCGGTCACCGTCCAGCTTTTTGGGATGATCAAAACAAAGCTCTAATATTATTCCACAACTCCACTATACTCCATATTGCTCCACAATAACAACTATTTAACTGCCATTTGCATTTCTTGTCACTTCATGTATTGTATTTTATTGTGCTGGTGGGCTGCATCTACCACCATTTGGGAAAACAGATCTTTTACACTCTAGACAGTCTGTTGGCCTCTTAACTATGTGCACAATGTGTTTTCAACATGAATACTTCCAGTGTTCGAGTCTCAACAGCTTTGCAAAGTTCTTCCAAGCTTCACCTATTCACAGGGCCAATATGACATGATTCATTAACCATATGATTGCAGTGGCAAGGCCAGTCCGTGTGTTAATGCCCTCAGAGGACTTCCAGACACCAGGTCACCAGACAACTTCCATTTGTTACCTTCACCTCACATGATAGTCTTTTCATTATGTTGTGAGATGACATTAGATTAGTCCAGTCATATGATTTCAAATGGACGGCCAGTCAGTCTTATACATACAGTATATTTCTGTTCCTAGGAGACGTCTAAATGTGTAATTTAACTTTGTCTCAAACTCATTGAATGGCTCTGACAGACTCAACAACAAGAGAGCATGCCAAATAGATTATCACCTTCACATAACGCTTCAACCAGAGGCCTCCTTTCTGAGTTGGCTTGAAGTGACACCCAAAAATAAGTAATCATCTGTGCAGATTTTCCACTGTGGCAGGAAGTGATAATGATTTTCTCTCAGCCGTTGCCTCACGCACATGGAAGGTGCGATGCCAGCAGTATCACTTCCGAGCTGCTGATATCCTTCGCTTCTCACATAGACTTCCTCTTTCCACACGTCCCATCGTTAAAGAAACCGCCTGCTGTCAGCAGAAAAGAAAAGACTTAATAAAGATTTGAAACACACACACGCACACACACATGTGCACACTCACATGGTGGTGGTGGAGAAAAGAGAACAGTCAGCACTCAAACACAGGAGTCTATGTCTGCCTAAGGGCCCACCCTGGCTGTTCAAAAATTGTTCCGAAACGGGAACGAACAACTCCTGGGCCATTCATTTTTCTCCAGAAAAATCAAAGGCTTTGCACAGGGAACCCGGCGTCTTTCTTTAAGGACATAATGGAGCTTTTTTCTCAATTTGCACCGCAGCATGAGGTCGAGAGGAGGATTGTAGGTGGAGATAATGAGGTGAGGAAATCCCTCCATCATCAACAATTAAACAGCCATTACGGGATCCGCAGCATCCTCACATCCTGGCATCATACGCACGCCTTCCTCGTTCCATCCCCAATCCCACTGGCAAGCCATTAGGAGCTCAGACAAAAAGGCCCTGAAGTTATGTTAGGCCAATAAAGGTTTTATTATATATATATAATAATCCCTACTGCTAATGATTCTGTGTGGAAGGATTGGCCAAACTTTGCCCCATAACTGTGTTTAAGTAGGCATTTGCTAAACCTGTCTGAACAACTACATCCCTCAGTTTCATTTTGTGCCAGATAATCATGCCCAAATGTTATAGCTTGGTAATACTCATTCCTCCATAATCTAAAAAGCATTACGCAGAAGCCCTTGACATGGTTTTTGTACAAACTACTACAATCACCGCCTACAGTAAAAGCTGTTTAGACTTGTTCACACAAATGATCAGGTGCCAAGCAGGAAAACAGGCCTGTGTCCCTCTCCTCCCACTCAGCTCCAGGGAAACCACAGATTTACAGCACCTCTGTTCAAAGCACTGCCATTATAGTTTAACTGTTCAAAGCACCGCCATTATAGTTTAACTGTTCAAAGCTCGAGGCAGGCAAAGTTAAAAGGTGAAATTGCAAGACACAGAATCAGTGCAGTAAGAAAATAATGGGCTAACACACATACATTTTCAATTTTAATTTCACAATACTGAATAAACAACAGGATATCGGAAGATGATTAGCCAACAGTGTTGAAGACAGTCCCCCACAATAAAGTTGTTTGGGCACAGATATACAGAATACAGAAATACATGGACACATATAAAAGAAATAATGGCACAGTTGGAATTTACATGTACACATATGCAAGAAAATCATGGCACAATTGGAATTGACATCAACTATAAAGCTGTTATGTCTACTGCGGATATTGGCATGGGTCTGGTTTGTTTGCTTGGTCATGCATGGATGCAACAACCTCCACCCTTTGACCTTAGACCCCTATAATCTCCTCTCCCCTCCATCTAAAAGCAACCCTTCTCTTCTGGTGTCCTGCTCCTTTACTTACTGACCAACAGAGAAATAACCTTTGACCCTCTGCCTAATGGGAATGTTCCACTGCCTTCTCCATGCACCAGCGGAATGTGCCGCATTCAGGGTACAACATTTAGCACATGGCCAGGCTCCAATGACAAGCACAGACGGAAGACTAAGCAGAAGACTAGATGAGGGTTATCTGTCTTAGGTTTTATTTGGGCTGGTTTTCCAGATATGGGATTAAGCTTAGACCTATAGACTAAAAGTTGTTGTTTTTCTTTTTTAGTGGAGATTTTCACTGAAGTTCTCTTGCAGTGTGGGGCGAGGATAATCAATGTCCGAGAAACCAGCCTATTGAGTAAGACAGCAGCTGGATTGGAGTTTGTTGGAGTCAGGGTGGAAGTGTATTTGTGAGGACAACTGTACTTCAGAGGCGTCAACTTTTCAAGTGCTAATCAAACAAACAACCAAATCCAATTGCTGTTAACAAAGTGAATGGGTATTTAGGGACATAACAGATGTCACGTAATGCTTCCTCAATACCATGAAATTCAGCTGTACCTTCCTCACCATTCAAAATGTGAAGATAGGAAAGAATAAACACTCTAATCATGGGATGTAAACAGAGGGAGTGATTACTTTGACACATACCTGAGATAGCAAGGTGTTAGCAGCAGTGAGTGAGTGTGTTTTGAGCTAATAGTGTTATTGCTTTGACACATCCGAAGTGTGAAGATTTAAAGTGCTAGACTTCCATCTGGCTGGTAAAATAGGAGTAGTGTGAGAGGACCTGCTGTTTGGAGGATGTATCACTGATTGCTACAGATCTTTCAGTTCCCTTGGCACATGTCTGTTAAAATACAACTCTTTTCACAAACTGTCCTTAAGTCGTGCAGACACTGCAGTTTTTCAGTGGCATATGGCCACACTAAACATTTCAGTTGGACAAAATTGCTGTGCTCACACTGTATGTTCAACTGCTCACACTGCAAGAAAGTCGATGTGGACATGCCAGAAATGTGGACATGCCAGAAATCCAATCGGAACAGACCAGAACTAGAATGTTGATTGTTATATGCTCTAATCTGTTGTCAAAGGTTTGCTGGATCTGACTGATTTAGGGCTAAAATCATGTCAAAATTGCAGTGTCTGTTTGGCCTTGGGATTAATGAATTCATCCACAGAGAGGGACATTAGGTGCTGAAGATTTTCAGTGTAAGTTAACTACATAGTAATGGTTGTTTTCTTTTTCATCATGTAAACAGTGTAAAAAAACATTACAATCATATAAAATAACAGTTAATATAAGTCCATAAGTCAATATTCATGAGTGATTTTTTGACGGTGCTCATCATCCGATTATCTCAGTATGCTCTCATTCACAGACAAATATTGCTCAATAGTAAGGGGGTCGGCAACATTTGCCGATGAGACATCTCTCAGTCATGCTGTAAGAATTATGTCGTAATTGTGTGTGACTTCCTTTTCCCTTTTACTCAAGGTCACTTTTGCATGCCCCCATACAAAGATGTGCACAGACTCGTGTTCCTTAAAATAGCCATCTGTTTGTGGTACATGTAATTTCAGAAGCACTAGATAGGCAACAGGCCCCTGATGTTCAGGTCAGTTAAAGTTCAAATGTTTAAGGAACAATCACTAAAATATTATAAATGTTGTGATAAACTACAGAAAGCAGTGACACATTTGCACAAAAATGTGCGTTCCTTCAGAGATTGAGAGGGTGAGTGGAAGAGGTGGAGGAGCAGGGCAACTGAAAAGTAGGGCAAACAAAAAAGTCTGCCACATTTCCATCTGAAAGGAGTTTCCCAGCGAGGGCCGGGGAGATTTGAAGGAGGAAATAATTTTCGCTTCACTTGTCACCAAGTAGCAGACCCAAGGAGAGCGGCACAGTTCTGCTTGGGTGTGCATGGATTCATGGACCCCTTCAAAAAAGAGAAACAGCAAATGTTGTCTTTCAGCCTTCACACACCGACTAGAGCTTTTTTTTTTTTTTTTTTGGTCCAGTTCAGATCCAGCTGGCTGCTCTAATGAACACCTTACTGAAATGGCCCGGTCCATTCTAACAAATCACAGAACCACAGCAGAGAGAATAGGACTTTGTTTTTAGTCATCATTCCCAAAGGCCTCAGTTCAACCATGCAGGCTGGGCAAGGGTGGTGGACAACTGGCTAGTCTACATTCACCTCAGACCAGGCCCTGTTTCACTCAACCTGCCATTTAGAGACAGAGTAGCAGAGGGACCTAAACCTAAACTTAAACATGGTGTTGCTTTAAAAAACGTGACCCGTCTGAATGGGATCAGCATATTCTGGTGTTGGACATGTAGTCTTTAGAGTGGAATGTATTTTAAAAAGATACAGCACGTCCTCCTCATGTGACACAACAGTAGATGCAATGCCATTCGTCTTCATTTGTACAGATAAGGCCGCATATCTACTTCCGATTGTAATTCTAATAATATAATCTATGTGATAACAATAGGCAATTTATGTCTAGTTTAGCATTCCAGTTAACTGACATCAGCACACATTTCTATGCACTCTACTTCCCCAAAGCTTTGCATGTAAAAAGGACATTGTATAATGATGTCATTTTTATCTAATTAGTAGTCAGTGCTCTCTGTGCAATAATAGACATATGTCAACCTGTTTATCAGTGGTCAGTCAAGTTATCAAATCTGGCTGTGACCCATGATCTAGTGGAAATCCTACCCAATCAACAGCATTACATAGAACAATATCAAGTGTTCTGGGTGTGCATTGGCCATGTCAGAGACTTCATTCACCATATTCGGTGTAGCACCAAAATGATTTTGAAGCAGTTTCGGCTGCTCTGGTTCATTGGACATTGTTGCTAGTAAAACAGCAACGACCTCATTCCTGAGTGGTTGCATTCTTTATACTGTGATCTTGAAGGCTACACCACTCAGTTGTGACTGAGCAAGCCTAGAGTGGTTGACTAGCGAATTTCAGAAAAACACCAAAAGTGACCTCTTACTCATAGCTGTCTACTCTAAACTGGCTAAACTGGAAAACATGCCAGGCAAACAATGATGCCATTGTAGAATGACCTGAAAAGCAGAATGGGTTGAGGGGATGGTTAGGGGGTAATGCATGGCAACACAACGTGACCCATTTTTCTCTGACAATGGAGGAGGCTCTTTTTTAATGAAAGGAAGGTCAGGTTTAGTTCTCAGAGTAGCAGCCCAACCAGGTGCCAGATTATTATGACATGATGCTAGGAAGGAAAAAAGGGGGGAATGTTTTCACATGACATCTTATGTTCTCTGACTGTTTCTCAGATGCTGTGGCACCAGTGAAGATCACAGACAGGTGGCTCGCCCTGCTGAGTTAATGATGGATTCCCATGCCTGGCCATGTTGAGAGCCTGTTTATTTATTCTATGTTTGACAGCACTCCTTTGTCATCGGATTAAATGCATAATTCATCTATACATTACTAGCCGTGGGAGGGGGGTAGGGGCTGGGGGGGGAGTTCTGATGTTTTGTCGCCCCTACTGTTGGTTTCCAGGAGATTAATTATCCTGGATTTGGTGAGTGGGAGGAATGGGTACAGGCAGGAAGAGAAATATACTGAGGTATGGGTATGCATGGAGTATTGCTGGAGTAAGCGCTGTGCTCTATTCAATGAGAATGTTACCGGTAGACAGCATTGAACCAAACACCAGGACATTAATCAGCCCTGTCATAGACAAAAGGGTGGGCCACTCACATGTATCCAGGTTCATACAGAATAGGGATAATTACAAAAACACACACACACACACACACACACACACACACACACACAGAATATTTACACACTCACACACACAGAATACATACACACATATACACACTCACACATATACACACACAGAATATACACACTCATATAAACACACACTCACACATACACACACAGAATACATACACACTCTCACACACACACACATGGAATACATACACACTCTCACACACACACATGGAATACATACATAATCACATACATAAATTATACAAATCAAATATCAAAAGCTCCATTAAACGTTGAAATGCCTTAATCACACAAGCCCTCTCTCTGTACTGTACCTCTGTCTGTCTGACTCCAACAGCAACACTTCCCAACTGACTTCAATTAACATAACAAAGCCCAATCCTCCGACCCTTGCTGTTTTCAGCAGGGCTGAGGTGTCTGGGACAGTATGTGTTCGGAGCCTGCTGGGTAGGGGGATGGTGGCCTGGCATGGACACAGAGGAGAGCTCGGACTCCGTTGGGCCCAGCAAAAGGTCACGGACAAATGAACTGGTGGGAAGGCTGCTGTCGGCTCTCTCCTGACAGATGATGTTTGCTCAGCCATCCCCCACCCTGAACCCACCCCTGCATGTGTGAGATTGTGGGTTTCTCACTGCATGCTAATTTCACCAAAATGTCTTCAGTGGTCGCGGCTAAAGCGCTAGCTCCAGTGTTTTGGTATTCATAAGTGGGGACATTATGGCTTTATCTAAACCCATTTCCTCCTAACGTATCTGTTTGTGTAATGCGAGAAGTGCTCTTATGCTTCTCTGCTCAGCAAAAGTGCATTCTCAGAGACCACGCTTTCTTTTTATCTTACAATGACCTCATCAAACAAACCTACGGTGATAGAACACCTGCGGGTAATCACCAGTGTGAATAATTAAGCTCAACGTTTCTTGGCAGTCACCTCAAAGTGCTGGGAATATGTGAGAGAACTGTTACGATGCAACATGCTTTGTTTTTTAATAACAGCTATTTTAAAGTCATTGGGAAACAAAGCACACACACACACACACACACACACACACACACACACACACACACACTCTCTCTTAAATGTCTACTAATTTATTTGTGTGCAGCTAAGGTTGGTGTTTGTTTCCCCCTCAGTGATCACAGACCACCCAACCCCACACGAGGGACTGAGGCACCCATTCTTAAAGGAGTACCGTCACACCCATTCTTAAAGGATTTGTGTGCAAAGAAGGAGTGGGGGGCAGGGGCAGGGGCAGGGGCAGGGGCAGGGGCAGGCGGTGGTATGAGCCAGGGGAGGGGAGGGGAGGGGAGCTTGTGGGAGGAATTGGATTGCTGTGGGAGCTCCGCTAACCCAGAGTCTGTCCCTTGAGGTTCCTTTCTCCTGATTGTGCCTCCCTCTCTCTCCCAGGGACACAGACTGCACCCCCACCCCCTCTCCTCTCCTCTCACCCACACCTCCCCTCTCCTCTCCTCTCACCCACACCTCCCCTCTCCACTCCTCCGTCACACCTCCCCCACCATACAGCACATCCTTCCCCTTCCCTTTCTCCTCAGGCCAAGTCACCCATCCCCCTTCTGCACACACACACACAAACACACACATATGCACCCACACTGCACCCACCCACACACACACACACACACACACAAATGCATGCACCCAAACCAAGGTGTGCATCAACACAAGCACTTAGATACAGACACAAACACACACAATAACACACACACACACAAACAAGCACACATGCATGCACCTAAACCAACATATGCATCAACACATGTACCTTCATACAGACAGACACACACACACACACACACACACACACACACACACACACACACACACACACACACACACACAAACACACACACTCAAATGTAAGTATACATGCCTGCACCTAAACCAACATTATGCATTAACACATGCACCTACATACACCATACACACACAAACATACCGGTACTGTACCCACACACACACACCGTTGTTAGCTGCCTCCCTCTCTTTCAGGATTAGAGAGTGTCTCTCTCCGTCACTCTGTCTCCACATAAACAGGGCACACAGTGACTGTGCTTACAAGGCTCTTATTGGAGATACAGATTTTGTTGGCGTCATAGCGTTCCTGTTAGTGTATGTCCTTGATGCAATGTCTGGAAGATGGAGACAGGAAACCCACATGCCCCCATCTCCCTACTTACATACAGAGAATATACATATACATACATACTTAAAAATACACATTGACCTATATATGTCAACAGCAAAAAAACAATCTGCGCCTTATCGGCCCCCACCAGGAAACAATACAGCTGAGAAAACAAAGTAGCTACAAGTGTCCTTGGTGTAGGATACACAAGCACGCTCTCACATGATTAGATCGTGCTCGGTGACTCAGTGTTTCACATTGCAGTTTTTCATTGGCTTGTAACCAAGACAATTTCATAGGCTTGTAACCAAGACAATTTCTTGAAAATTAACACATTGTTGACAAAAAGTATCAACATGTTTGTCATGCAAACTGGAATGCACACTAGAATGTTTTGGTCAGAGTGCTCGGAAGCACGCTCCCCAGCTTATCTGTCCATATTTCCGAGAGTAATCATTTGCGTCAGATTCAATATTAGTAAGTATTCAGACCACCAGTGGGTTCATTGCATCACGGTGGAGGAGTGTGAGTTATTAACATCCTGCTCTCTCTTCTGTATCTGGGACATGCTCTATTTTCAATTAAAATCATGTAGTCTCCTCCAAAGGCATTACTGCATTAGTGCTTTTTGAGAGAGGACATTTAAGTGACGGCCCTCCTCATTTACCCTTTCTGACGAGTAGCCTCCCCCTCTGTGTCAAGACACAGTTCAAGGCGCAGAACACACACATGCCAACCCAGGGTGCAATAGTGGAGACAAATAGTGTCTTGTTTGATAGGGGAAAGGAGAGGCCTAGAGTTGACGTATGCTTGGGAGCCCTATGTACGTGACAAACAGTGAAACACTGTTGCTCCACAGAAATGGGTGACGCTCATCTCTCACTTAGCGCGGCGTTAGGTGTCATGGCACTCTCTGCATGTTTTGAATCGGCCCTAGAATCTGCCCTTGGCCTCGAGACATGAAGGACCACTGTCATGGCGTCCATGAAGACTGTCTTAAAAAAAACAACCTTCATGAAAGTTTAATGACTCAGAAGATGAAACATTGAACAACTGGCTTCACCCCACTAACCCCTCCACAAACACACACCATTCATTCACCCATCCACCCACCCTTCTCACATATCATCTGCGGGATCACATTTAAAGAACATGCCTCCTCCCAATCATCCTATCCTCATTAAATAATAATCCGCGTATTAGCAGATGTTTGTTGTTAACGTCGCTATTTCAGGCTGTTTCCCCAGCAACTGTGCTACTGACACAACTGTGCCACCATAAATAGTAATGAGATTTTTTCTTCTGTCAAATGACTTGGGCAGAATTAGTGATGCACAGACATATCAACTAATAAAGCATATAATCACGAACTGACTGTTTTGGGCAAATTTGTCAGATTACTACACCGAAGGCCCATTTGTAATGTTAGCCTACTTGACCTGCACAAAGGCACTGCTGCAGGTGAACCTGAGAGAGGCCCTAAAATGAAAAGGTTTTTGTTTGGGAAATACGCCTGAAAGCCTGGTGAAATATAAGATACTTGTGAGGATAAAAGGAGGCTTGTCATGCCCACATGGCTTGGCAGACAAATATACTAAAAAGAGCCAGTTCTTTTCTGTGTGCACAACTAAATAATACCGCATATTGAATTACATGTCGGATGTTGCTCTCAGAGAAACCTACTTCATAACATAATTAGGTGTTTGTCTCCAGCATTAGGATACAATACAGATTTGTCATTCTGTGCTGTGCTGTTGCTTCTTTCCTGTTGTTTATTGGTCATTACAATGAAGGTAGATAGTGCAGTCACTGAATAGAAGTCATGTGTTCATGCTTCTATTCAGTATTCAATGTCAATATAATATCAAGTTAACTTATTCCGATTGTTCTAACAACAGCATTACTTGCTGTTGTCATGACCAGACATAACTGCATTAATGTACTTGTGTAGTTAATCAGGTGTTCTATATAAATAACATATCACTACCAATGACTTATCCTAGTAAAGAGATATTTTAAACACTTGTGGGGACAGTCCAACCAGTGTTACTAAAAACAAGTCAGTTAGGACAGGGAACTCATTCTTCAAGTCAACGATCCATGTAACACAAACCAGTTTCTGAAAATGTCACCAATGTGGCTAATTGCTGAACTTTCAGGCCTTTCACACAGACAAGACAGAAAGAAAACATTGTCTCAGTACATGTGGCTGGGAAACTGTGTACTATACGTTCTCCTAGTCCCATCAGATAAAACCGTCTGTTAGCGCTCTCCAGCTGTATATCTTAATTAAGTGTCACATTACTAAACCGTATGGTGAGAAGTCATTCATGCAACTATCTGGTACAGTTCAATTACCATAGTGGTTATGTGCTACCATGACAAATATGAGGGAAATTAATCAGGAAATAGATGATGCAATGTGCACATTTTAATTGCTGCATTTTTGATCACCCAATGCTTTCTCCTTGACACTTTCATGGATAGGATTTCTTGTAAATGCATCTGTAACCACTGTATAAGGCATAGATAGTATGTCATCTCACCATAACAACAATAAAGTAATAAAAGGTGGCAGCATTATAGAAGTTTAAGTCATTGTATCATAAAACCTAACAACCATTGTATGCCTAGTTATGGCTAAATAGCAGCCGTAAGGGGGAAATGTGCCAAACACTGCATTGCAGATTCATAAATGTAAGGAGTAAGCACAGGCCAGCTCTCAGCAGATCAGAGTAGCTGTGGTATCTGTGTGTCTGGGTCCATGGGGAAGAGCATAAAGAAGCATGCATGTTGTGTGGAGATGAAAGGACTGATTGGAACATTTCTTTTCAAATGTAGCAGGAGTATTTTTTTTCTGTCAGCATTTTGTAATGGCGTCCAACAGGTCTCAAAGGCTGAGGCTTTGAAATGAACATTGTCCTCCTCCCTCCTCCAAGGGAAGGCTTTCACCAGGGACTCACACTGTAAGGCCCCCAATTGTGCTTTAATGAAAGGGACCAACAAGAATGTATACCTGACCATAGCATTTGTCTCACACTAAAGAAAAGGGTTTGAATCAAAGACTTGTGTACAAGCCAGTGGTCTATGAGAGGGGTCTACAGGACAAAGGTTGTAACACAAATAAAACAAGGTATACTATTGTTTCAAACATTTTAATAATAAAAATACTTCAGTAATCATGTTTTTTTTCAATACACGATCATCATCGGTTTTGCTATACAGTGTTTCACTCTAATATTTTGGTAAGAAATTAAAAGTGCTCAGTAGTGGTGGACCATCTTGCAGGCAAATCTAGGGACAGTCCACGCCACATGATGTAGGGCTACAATGTCTCCAGGAACAAAGTGAAAACCTGCACTGAGTCCATTTGAGACAGAGGCAACATTTCTACAGTATCATGTCATGGTGGTCGAGCTGGAGTGGTGTCCACACTTCAATAGTTCCTCGAATCTCAATGTTTAATATTGTTGTGATTTCATGAACATTGGCAGCAGGCATGAGATTCCTTCAACACATGGTCCACATCCAATCTTACATGCCTATGAGAAAATGGTTGTGAAAACGGGCATTCCGTATTGTCAACTGCAGTGTGTCCAAAATCCTCACAGTGCTCAACTCCTTCCATACACCATCCGGTTTGAAAATCCGTTGAAAGCAGCAAATAACGGGCCAGCCCGTTCTTGGCGTTTGTTTTGTTCTAACTCGTATCACTCAAGTTTTTGGTTCAACACATCAAACCACCTGCCCCATGGTGGAGGTGTTGTGTTAAAAAAAAAAACACGTTAGGCATGTTTTACGCTTCAATTTCAAACATATTCCAAATGAGAACAATTTGAAAACACTTCAAATTAATAATGTAAACGGTGCAACAAAGAACTGGTAAATATACCAAAAAACAATGTCACATATAACTGTGCTAGAAACGGTTCCATGGACCATAGCAGGCCTACCGCTTCTTTTTTTGCTTCAGCGATTTCCGTCGCTTTAAAATCATTTCATAAAGTTTATCCATGCCCTCGTGAAGTCCCTCTCCAATAATTGCACAGGCGGGTTGAACGTGATATGTTGTTGATGGCGTGAGCTCGTGGAGGGCCAGTTGTTTCTCAATGTCAGCCACGGGAAGAGACTTGGGCAGGTCCTGCTTGTTAGCAATTACCAGCAGTGGCGTACCTTGGTTTTCCGCAAATTTGGTGACTTTGTGAAGCTCCGTCTTAGCCTCCTCAAGTCGGTCCACATCTACCGAGTCGACAACATATATGATGCCGTCCGTGCACCGACTGTAGGATTTCCACAAGGGCCGCAGCTTCTCCTGCCCACCGACGTCCCAAAAATGACAACTGATACCTTTAGCCGTACCATTGCTCAATTTGATCTTCTCTGTGTTAAATCCAATTGTTGGTACGGTGTTCACAAATTCGTTAAATTTAAGACGGTACAAGACAGTCGTTTTTCCAGCAGAGTCCAAACCCAGCATCACAATATGTAGAGACTGGAAGGCTGACACGTTAGAGAAACTGTTGCCCATTTTATGTCAAGAGATGCGCAGCTTTCAGCTGTATCTACGTGACCGAAAGCATCAAGTTCCAAGATGGGACTGTTTTTTCCACGCGTCAAGAAAATAGCTTCAATGTCGCATGACACGAATTCTGTGGAAAATGCCAGAGATGTATAATCCCGACACCTGACCAGCTATGAGTTGCAGCCTTGCTGTGAGAGCGTCCCCCCTAGACTAATAATAAGGTTTACATTTGCTTTCTATCAGGCAACCCTTAGTTTTTTTTAGTCCCACTGTGATTTCTCAGTCTCGTTCAACCGGTTCAGAAGGCGTCCTGGCCTGAAAACACCTTTGCTTTCTCCAACACTGAGGCAAAGGTGCGTTTTCCTTTTCTGTTTTCCCACAATTCTGTCCAATAAATCCGCCGAGTATTTCAGACTCAATACATCCAGTCACTCTGTAATGTAGGCTATATGAAGAGTACCTTTTAGCAATTTTAGTCCGGAGACAGAGAGACGTACAGCTGGGTTGGTGGCAGGTCGGCTACCACACCGGTGGAAGCAGCACACTGACTACAGCCTACAATGTTTGTAGAATCAGACTGCAAAGCGGCGTTTCGCTGAAGATACTCCGCCCACAAATTCAAAAACAAACCTTTCTCCGACCAAATTGAATCGCTGTACCGGTGAAGTTGCCAGATAGTAATCAGTCGAGAAAATGAGCAGAGCAAGTTTATATGCAATCAAAGTAGCTATATTTAATTGGTGAGATATCTGAAAGATGCTTTTTACCATCGGGTTACCTCATGGCCTTACTGATAGCTTATTTACGAGTAATTCACCAAAGCGAGCAAAATTTCACTTCAGTGACTGTATGGGATAGAGAGGTAGATTTATTTCGGAATTAACAAATATATAACCAATAGGCCTATACCGGTAGTGCAAGTGTATGTATATAACTATAACTCAAAGTGCCATTTTTTGGGAGAAATGCTACCAGCTACCGATTTGTGGAAAACGCCTATAGGCCTAGTAGCCTATAGCCTACCTCTTCACCAGCTTGCTCACACACACACACACACACACACACACACATAGAGTTGTAGGCTATGTTGCCAAGAGATTCTCTGCATAATGCTAATAAATAAATTAATAGAGCAGTATTTTGCTAATCTGGCATACGCATGCTTTTGTTTGTTTGTTTCTTTCTTGACCTAAACGAAGTATGCCTACTAGTATAGCCTAAAGTGCACATTAGAGTAGGTCTACTATCCTGCCACAATTACACCACCATCAGACCAGATACTATTATGAAATGCTTACCAGTTTTAATGCTCCTGTGTTGAGGAATAGCCTACCTTAGTTGTCTCAACAGGTCTGTCAGATATTGCACAAATAGATGCTCTAAGCAAAAAAGAAGGGGAAGAAGAATGTAATGTTGCTGAATCATTAGGGAATGGAAATACATAGTTACACGTGTTGGTTTCCACTTTCCAGTGGTGTCTAAAAGATATATATATAATTTGTTGACGTCTATTCAGAAGCAGCTACCATAGATGTGGAGTTGCCTGCTTATAAACAGTGCACGTTTCCTGGAGAACTACTGAAACCTGCTGAGTTTATACAGTTGTAATGTGCCATCTAGTGGTGATCATTATTATTTGCATTGCGAAATGATAGAAAATAGATTCATAGGATTTTTATATTATTATTATTGGGATACTGGAACAGTTATAAGTTCTCAGTTCGCTTACATTTTAGGCAAATATTTGTGGATGTGAATCAGTTGCAGTTGGTATATCATGCATAAATTATCTTGGGAAAGTAGGAAACTGTGCCAATAACTATCTAAGTTTTGGGCAACCTTTGCCTTTTTTCAGTTCTAAAATGATAAAATACACTGCTGGAATAGGACACAACCGGTTTGATTTTAAGTAAGATAAAAAGACATTTTGTAGTTTAGAATATTTACTAGGTTACCTCACTAGCACTTAACTTCTGACCAACACTATCCACAGAGTCCAATCCACCCAGCCATATATCTCATGTCAGGCGAAAGCTCTAACTACTCAGAGAAATTACCTACTCCCTGCACATACAGCACATGATATTCAGACGGTCAGTGAAATAATAATTGTGACTTGAATTTCATTTCTTCTTTTCGTCACTAGATGGCAGTGTTCATGTATGAAATCCCAGAGTAAAGAAGCAGTCTAACTGAAGTAGCACACAGAAGCTATGACATATTGTGTTCATTATGGAACAAGGCTGTGACCTGTGACTTGACATTTTGCAAAATGTTATCAAAAGGAGAGCTGTAATATAATGTGTTGTGGCATGTCATCTCTGTTTTAAAATCAAATGCAGATTGGTTGTTTTTGGAGAGCAGAGCTATATTTTGACTGCCTTACGGAGTCCCAAAATATGTTTAATCAGTATTGCAGAAGCCTCTGCCCTCTTTAAAAGGATTGCTTTGCAAGTTACCAAAGATCTTACATGAGACGTAGCTGAACTATAGGTAAAGCTCCATAGGGAAAAATGTGGTTAACTAAAGCCACAGAAACAGTTTAACCTTGGCCTACTGTGCCAAAAAAGTCACCAAATTGGGACTGCAGCCCTACTGCACATGTGTTGTGAAACTGTTTATATTGCTAAAAGTACTTATATTTAAGTATTAAATAAGTAAGTATTTATATTTATGTAAATTGTGATGAAATCACTCAAAGGACAGATTAAGCTAGACAAATATGAAAATTTGAATTTGGGACAATGGTTTTTCCCTCAGTTCTTGTTGTAATTAGTTGTAAAGGAAACCTATTTAGTCAAAGAGAAATCAATTAAACAAACCCCTTTCAAATGTACAGTGTGTGTTGGCAGATTGTTCTCCTCTCTTGTCAGACCCTTTGATAGATGAATCTGAGACTGTCTCTGCCAGTGTTCCAACTGCAGCTCGACCTACAAAGGAATGCTCTCTAAATGAAGCCTGGGAGTACCAGTCACGGCCTCCCTGCTCTCTCATCTCCATGTATACAGAGAGAAGGAGAGAGAACAAGACACCCAGGTTAAGAGTGGTACTTTCTGGCAGCTTCTGTTTTGCATCAGACACACCCACACTATGGTGGACTTTTGGTACCGAGTTGCCGAGGCTATAGCCTCAGTAGAGCTTAAACACACACACACACACACACACACACACACACACACACACACACACACACACACACACACATACACACACACACACACACACACACACACACACACATCTTATATCATAGCTCCTGGATGCCTCTTTTTAGTTTTTTTTTTATGTATGTCGCTTTTTCACAAGGTAGAGGCACACAACAAATTTGACTAAGCGGCAAGTTGTTAAACATTTACAAGCTTAAACAAAAGTAGGTCACACAAGTTGCAATGCTTGGGTGAAAATTCATCTCTGTGGCATTCCGGACTATGACGACAGCATACTGTAAAGTTTGTTTGTAAAAATGTAGTAATTGTTGTTTACTCAACAGTAGACATAGTTGGGTGGGGACATGAGCACATTAAAATCCAATAAGAAATGTGGGATGGATAACCCCTTATTGTATTTCATAGAATGTGTTACAGTGACATATATGTTGATGTGGCTTGATGTATTCTTGAATAAGGGTTGATTGCATTACAACATCAATGTGTCAGTTCTAAAATAACACAGATGGCCCTTATGTGTTCCTCCTGTGATGGAGAGGAGATTTTGGAGAAGACAAATTGACTTAAATTGGATTTTCATATATATAATCTTGAGGATAATCTGAAAGTGTTTCAGTGATCTGAAAGGTCGTTCATACCCCTGAGGCTAACATGGTGGGTGAGGAACCTTAAGCAATACCTTTCCCCTGCCCCTGTTTCAACCTCTTGCACTCAGAGCAAGATTGCATCGCCTGTCATTTCCATGTTGTCAGGAGCTTCATGAGGCCTTGGATATTTCAGTGAATAGGGAATAGATGGAAATCTTTTGAAGCTAAAGCCCTCAATGTATATGTATTAAGGGAACATCATCCTCCTTCTCTCATTCATGTACAGTAAGGGCTGTAGTATATGTATTAAGGGAACATCCTCCTCCTTCTCTCATTCATGTACAGTAAGGGCTGTAGTATATGTATTAAGGGAACATCATCCTCCTTCTCTCCTTCATGTACAGTAAGGGCTGTAGTATTTTCCCAAGCTCTGCCCTCATTCCCTGCATGCTGGGGCAGTTCATATTTAATGCAAGACTGAGTAAAATAGTAGAGCAGCCTGACAGAGCAGAGTCACTGCGAGGTGTCTGGAGAGGAAAGTGATCAAATCCATTGTGACATAAGGAAACCCGGTGCAAAGCATAATGGGATAGCCAAAACTTCGGTTCCAAACTTCAGTTCTGAGGCCAAGACTGGGAATACTCTACTATGAGGGGGTATCCCATGAGTAATTCCTGTCTCGCTTCTGAACACGCACCGAGCCCTTTTAGTGGGTGAATGCCATGCACTGTTCCCAGCAGGATGGCACACCAACTCATAAAAGAATCAAGGAGAGAGGAGTGAACATGGAAGAAGAAGACAGACCAGGAGCTGAAGAGAGAAGATGAGGAAAGCTGTTACATTACAGAAGTGATGCATGGGGAGAAAGGATCTTTCATTTATAATATGGACCTTTCTCTACGGTGGCGCATTGCATTCACATCACAAAAAAAATAATCAGGTTATCTCGTAAATAATCAGGTTATCTCGTAATTATGAGATAAATTATGAATTGTATACTAAAGGAAGAGAAACTATACTTTATTGAAGTATCATCCAGGTATAAATCGGTTCTGTAATAATTACTGTATATTGCACACTGGTATGGCCTTCCTTTCAAAATACACCTGCACTCAAAATTTTCAATAAAAGACCGGGCTTTTAAAAAGTATCTTAACCTTTCAGACTGCTGAGTTTTCAATCTACATTACAGTAATGCCATTTTACTGTGATGTGCATAGCAATTTCCAGTTCTATCCAGATCTGGTTGGTAAGATACAAGATAGGTCTGGTTGGTAAGATACAAAATGTTTGCCTATATTTCACTCAGTTCAGAAGAAGTGCATTGACAATACACATTATACTCACAATGAATCACAATGAAGGAATTTAATGAATAAAAACTACAGTGTAAAGGCTAATATTTTATTCCAAATGATGGTATGTAGTTCAATAAACATGCAACAAATAAATGTCCTAAATAAGCTTACAGTACACAGCACTGAATCCAGCACAAGAAATGCATAAACATGTTTTTTTCCAGACATCCTTGGCCTTTAAAATTACAGTGTTTTGACATACACATTTAAAGCATTTCATCTTTAAAAAACATCTTGATCATCAATGTTTGATACAAATGTACAAAACTGTCAGGCAAGACAACAGTTTACCTAAATTAATTGGGTTTTGGTAGAAGAGACCAGGAAGGAAAGGTTCTCTGTAACAGATTAACTTGAAACACATAAACCGTAAACTTTTACATACATAAAACACATATGTTTGGCTGCCATATATACTTGATAAATATTTGATATATAAATGATGATATCATGTTTTTTTGTATTTTTCTCTTTTACAGTGTATTTAGTTAACATCAAAAAAGTGTCAAAGTGGTTCAAAAAGTATTTTGTGCTATATTCAAAAAAATATATCCTGTGTCAGAAAGAAACAATACAAATATTTGAATACTGCAGATTTGGTAACAGCCTGTTGTAAGAAGTAGCCTTTCATAGTTTGAATGCTAGCCCAGCAGTCAGGACAAAGAGCTTAGTTAACCACATCTGTGCAATCTCTATATCAGATCAGAACAAGTGATCGTGCATACTCAATAGTCTGAATTCCTCCTTTGCCTACACCATGGCTACTTGGACAGACTTCTCTGCAGCAGTTACAGGGGTCTTTGAAAACCAAGATCAGCTGTTATGAAAGTAAGTGGACGAGACGAGTGGACAAACCCCTCTTCAAAGACGAACGAAGAAGAATAGGTGCAAACAAGCATGATTTTCTGAACATGAACAGTACTGTCATTATTGTGGATCCCTGCGAAGGACTGAACATTGGGTATAAAATGTTGAGTATAAGCTGAGTATTATCTACTGTAAATGCAGAGATGGGACCAGTCTAAAGCAGGGGGGTGGGGCTGGAGGATGAGGTCTGTGAAAGTGCAGTTTGTAGCGAGGAGGGCCGGGTGTCAAGCCAGGGGACTCATATAGCACAGTCAGAGCACTCATATAGCACTCATATAGCACAGTCAGGGCTCTCATTTAGCACAGTCAGGGCTCTCATATAGCACTCATATAGCACAGTCAGGGCACTCATATAGCAGTCAGGGGACTCATATAGCACTCATATAGCACAGTCAGGGCACTCATATAGCACAGTCAGGGGACTCATATAGCACAGTCAGGGCACTCATATAGCACAGTCAGGGGACTCATATAGCACTCATATAGCACAGTCAGGGCACTCATATAGCACAGTCAGGGCTCTCATTTAGCACAGTCAGGGCTCTCATATAGCACTCATATAGCACAGTCAGGGCACTCATATAGCAGTCAGGGGACTCATTTAGCACTCATATAGCACAGTCAGGGCACTCATATAGCACAGTCAGGGGACTCATATAGCACTCATATAGCACAGTCAGGGCACTCATATAGCGCAGTCGGGGGACTCTCAGCAAAGTCAAATAGCACAGTCATCCTGGTGCGCCGAGGAGAAGGCCGAGCTGCGCAGCAGGTCCAGACAGTGGACAAGGATGAGCGTGCCTGTCAGATGCTTCCAGCGGCGGGTGATGGGGTTCTTCATCCTGTCCAGGCCCAGGTGAAGCTCCTGCAGCACGTCACGGTAGCTGTCCCCAATCTGAGCCGCCCACGTCAGCAGGAAGTCATAGGCAGGCTTCCACATGGCCTGGTTCCACAGAGACACAGAGAGTGAGATCAACAACTGCAGGCTATTGATTTTTTCTCAAAGACTGCAGGCTATTGATTTTTTCTCATTTATCTAGACTCAAGGACATTATGGCAAAGCTGAAATTGTAATCTATAATAACATTTGTACTGAATGTAAACAACATTAGTCCCTAAAAGTTATACTTATAATTGCCTTTTATACACAAGGGTTTTATAAGTGTATGTGTTAACATGTGTGCTTTGTGTTGACATATATAGAGGGCAGCCGTGGCCTACTGGTTAGCGCTTCGGACTTGTAACTGGAGGGTTGCCGGTTTGAACCCCAACCAGTAGGAACGGCTGAAGTGCCCTTGAGCAAAGCACCTAACTCCTCACTGCTCCCCGAGCGCCGCTGTTGTAGCAGGCAGCTCACTGCGCCGGGATTAGTGTGTGCTTCACCTCACTGTGTGTTCAATGTGTGCTGAGTGTCTTTCACTAATTTATGGATTGGGATAAGTGCAGAGACCAAATTTCCCTCACGGGATCAAAAGAGTATACTTATGCTTATAATCTGATTAGTTCCATTTCTGCGGTCTCACCTCCACTTATCTAAAGCACGAATCTACAACTTCACTATTGTTTGTATTAGGCTTTATCCACTAGCCACTGCCAATGGCATATGGCAACAAAATCAAATCTACCCAAGCCAGTTCCACAGCTGGACAGTTGTCTCACCTCGCTGTCCACCACTCCGTTCCTGTCCCGATGCGGAGCCTCATAGGCGTCCATCTGCAGCCGGGACATTTTGGCCAGTTTGTCGGCCAGCTCTCTCCAGCGGCCGGCGATCTCCACAGCTGTGGTCAGCAGCACAAAGTCCATGACCAGACGTGCCACCAAGCCCTGACAGTCCATCCTCAGGAGAGCCTATGGAAGAAAATGTTGTGAGCGACAGCTGCTTAGATTTTGTGGCTTGACAAAATACCATTCCTAAAACTCTACTCCTCGTTCTCATCAGATAATAAATAACAAGATCATGACCCTGGCAACTAATTTCATTTCCACAGCTAAGCTCACAAGCATGGACAGATGCACGGCTGCATCTTTTTTGCAAATCTAATTGGATGAAATGAACCACTGTTGAATGTAATACATCTGCCACACGGCTTCATCCTCACTCTCAAGACTCAACTGCAGCGTGTATAAATCAGCCTGGCCTCTGACTCACACCAGGAGGCTGCCAGCGTGTTGTTATCACCTGACATCCTGACATAGAAATAGGGACTCTGGGTCCCTGGGTCCACCTCTTCATGCTACCAGAGTGGTACATGCCCTCTTCTCACAGCCAGAGGAGCCCTTGAGAATATCAAGGGGGACTTCTAGTCACTTCCCTCACAAGTTTGTTTTTATTGGAGCCACCCACTCATCTTCCACAGTGAGAGTCCTAGCCTTGTGTCGTTCTAACCCACCCTTCCCGCTATTCAGTTGGCATTACTGCATTATATATCTATTATCAGTGACTCAGTGTCCTCTCATTCTCAAAGCAAAACCGTAGCGTCATCATGACGAAGCCATTTAAACCGCTGTATTCAATTTGTGAAATTCCCTTGTGTCTATACTACTTGTAAATGGCCTTTGGCACACACACCTTATTCATTCTTGTAAGTGCATACATTATGTTTGTGCTCTCCTCTGTGTGATGAATTGTTTTGTTGCGACACGCCAGGAAGTAGAAACGTAGAAGCTGCAGCGGAGGAGTGTGTGTGTGTGTGTGTACATGGGCGCACATGTTTAAACTCCTGTCTTATCTGTGGGGTCGGGTTTTAGCCGCGTGCTGGATGCGTTTTTCAGCACTGCTCCCAGACAGCCCAGCAATCAATCCAGGCCTGTGCAGCTGCTGGCATGCTGGGCGGCTTGATGAACACACAGATAGGCCGAGGCCCAGGAAACCACGTGCTATTATGAGGCATGGCAAGCTGGGGGCACTGGAGGTAACAACTTCGCTTTTTAAATGAGGAGGCCAGTCTGTGTGTGTGTGTGTGTGTGTGTGTTAGTGTGTGATTGTGTGTGTGCTGGGGTGGGTGGGGGGTTCATCCTGTTGGCTTTGTGGCATGAATGGTGGTTCTCCTCCCTAAAAGTCGACGCTTCCTTCTCTCCTGCCCTGACAGAGTGAAGTAGTGCCCATGAGAGAAGGGACATAATGAACAGCCTATCATACCTTGTTAAACATCCACTTATTATCACACATATGACACATGTTCTGTTCTCGCAAGACTAAATCCTGAAGGACACCAGCTGTACAAGCACAGACATGCTGCTGGGTTCTCCCTGTCTCACATACACACACACACACTGCCATTCTTTCCAACAGGCAAATACATGTTCAACAGTTACTGAGGAAAAGCAGTCATGGCACAAATAACCACAAATTCTACCGCCTCCACTGAATCCTTGCAAATAACTAACCAACCAAACAAAACACACACACAGACACACATAAGGAGAAGAATACACATTCCACGACAAGATGCACTGTAAATGATTTCGATTCCTATACTGACTCCATTGTCAGGTTTAGGCCTGCCTGATAGATAGAGACGGCCAGCACCATGACACACATTATCAGGCACACCCTACTAATCTCTGGAAGCTCCAATTCTGGTTCTGGAAGCAGGAATGCAAGGAATGACAGGAAATCCGTGGGGGGGGTGTCGTAGGCAGTAGTGGCGGCTGTGTAACATGGCCTCTGACTTTGTCTCGCTCACTCACACTTGCACTGAGGGACGGCTTCCATTTCAGACAGGAGAATGAGATAGCAGGGGTCCAGGTTATCTAAACATGTGAGCCTCGAACACTGGCACCAGCAGGGAGCTGCTCAGGGGTTTCTTCAGCACTCTCTCTCTGGCACACTGGAGTGTTAAAGAATATCTCTCTCTCTCTCCCCTTTCTCTTCCTTTCTGTGTTCATATTTGTCCTTGAATGTGTTTTCAGAGGGCTGGTCAGGAGGATTTCATTACATCCTGTGTTTACAACTGTTTTTTTCTGACTCCTCTGAAGTAAGTTCATTTAAACAAATCAACATCCCACAATTCTGTTGACAATAAACTCTGTGTGAGCGAGAGCGTGAGTGTGTAAAAAAAGACTATTCCTTCTACAAACACAAGGATTTTTGCCTTTAATGTGCACCTGTTTCCTCTGCAGGAAGTTCACAAAGCTACAACCAAATCATACTTTAAGACATGCTCAAAACTATCTGTCAATTTCCGTTGAACATAACAGACCAAATCAATGAGACAGGGATGTGGAGCAGCAACCATGTTTTGAAAATGTCATGTTTAGAGTGAGCTCTACTGCTTCAGAGGCTCAGAAAGTGATCTTGCCTCAACAAGCATTCCACTCCCCTCGCACTCTTCCTCCTGCCATTTCCAATTAGGTTCAAGTTAGGTTCTCAATACTTTCAACACACCACGCCAGCTTCACTGGTTCATCTCTGACATGGCACAAATACTCTGACTGTATTATGGAGACAATGACTGCTGCTGATAAATCAACATCTCTCTCTAGAGATAAGGAAATAGGAGAGCTATAAATTAAAACAATTTGCCAAGTTTCTGCCAATACAACATCAATCTTAGCAAAAAGAACATCACTGGCCATCTCAGTAATGATAGGACAGAGCAGCAAATCTCAATTTAGAATAAAATACCATACTGATTGCTCCGCCCCTTCGGGCAAGTTTGAATTTGGAGTCCGTGTTCTGAGTCAGTTAAGGGAGGTCGGCAGGCGCCTCCTGGTCCTTATATGGCACTTGTGTTTACAGACTAACAATGAAGCAGGAAACATCTGTAGAGCCATGATTCTTCACAAAAGACATGTCCTGACGCTGAGGATGATTGCAAATCTCTGGTTAGTGACCCAAAGACACAGCAGGACTTGAAATAGTATGGTTTTAGTGCTATTTTCACGTGCATGTGAACGTGCCTCATGGTATGTAGGCTATTTTTGTTTTTTTGAAGAACAATACAACCCCAGGTATGACAGAAACGTCAGTTTCCTTTGTGGAGTCCATAGTGCAACGCATTTACATACGCAGTCATTTACCGTCTTTACTTGCTCTCTCGTCTCATATGAAACCAGCGTGAGGCCCTCATTCTCATCTCTTCATGGAATCTTCACAGATAGACCAATTGAGATGATCTAGCCCTGCCAAGCACTCTACCTAAACTAGTTTGTAGCTTTATTATTGTCCAGGAGCACATGGCCTAGGAAATGCTGATGTATAAGAAGTTTGTAGAATTCAGAAGAATGTAAGAGTCACACTACCAAGAGCTGTTGCCTGTATCATGATCATTACAGCACATGAGTAAGACTGGCATGAAATATTTGAATTCTATAAAAAAGAAGGACCTTGGTCAATATTGCATTTAATGCTTAGTGTGCAAATATTTACTGAGTGCTTCCAACTAGGCTAAGTGTGAAACCAAAATGCTGAGTTTGTGTGTGTGTGTGTGTGTGTGTGTGTGTGTGTGTGTGCATGTGAGCAGTGCTAGCCGCTGATTCAGTGAAGTGGAATTTCTGGTGGGAAAAAGCCTGGGAACTGCTACAGCTCAAAACAACCTGCTTTGATGTTAAACTTCCATCAAGTGAGAGCCAATCAAGAGCCAAGGCACGAGGCGGCTTTCTGTACAGAATAAATGTGTTTAAATGCCTTTATGATGTAAGGAATTACGGAAGGGTTTAATCTGAGAGGCACCAGGGGGGGAGAGGCTCAGGCTGGTAAGACTCCGCTCCGACACGTGTGATATAACTGACCCTGCAGGTGGGCAAGACAATGCACTGTTAAGAGTAAACTGGCATGGCCACTGAACAGCTGAGAGTGCAGCAAGCATGCATGCAGGCCTTTCAGCACGCACAGGGTTGACCAAGAAATGAACATAAATCTATTATGCTATTTGATGACACTGAAATGCCTGAAACACTGAAAAACAAGGCTGAAAATACTGTTTATCTTGGAAGTTATGTGTAGTTTACACTTTGGGGAACCAAGGCACAGTATATAAAGCACATATATTCCAAAGCACACACTTAGAAAAAGGGTAACCTCCCATCTTAAAGTTTCTAAAGTCACACTCAGCCAGACGATCAACATTAATCCAAAAGTTTGTTCTGAGCTTCTCTGGCTGAGGACACGCAGCTCTTGCCATGAGAAACATCCTGTTGCAGGTTCCTGTGGAGTCACGGCTGTTCCCTTCCTGTCTTGTTGACACAGGGAAAAGGGAGCAGAATGCTTGCAGGAAGTCTGCAGCGTAGGTGAGAGAAAAAAAAGCCAAGTGCTTTCATCTCAGCTACTGCCCCAGTCCCTATCAGAGGCGAAGCTGATGAGGCCGATATGTACTGAAGACGATGTCTTATACAAAGCCTCCTGTCTCCTATTTGTTTTTAGTGCCACACTTGCTTGGCATTGTCTGTACAACTATGAAAAACCCTAATGTTTGAAGCCTAATGAAATACATTTGTATTTTAAACATCAGTGGTTAAATAGTCATAAGAAAGAAAATATTTACACTTACTACACATGGATCCTTAAACCAATTCTTCCATAAAAGATGGTATTTTTCTGGGACAATCAGAAAATAAAACTCTAAGCAAGACAGACATCCACATTTACAATTACTCCTCGAGGACAGAGATGCAGCTTAATCTCTGTGCAGGAGTTCTGTCAGGTCCCTTTCATCTGTGCACAAAATTCCTTTTGATTTCCTTTTGCTATTTCCTATTTTTCTAAAAATACACTTGCAGGCCCCTCACCAACCAGAATATTAAACAGAACTGTCAGACTGGAACAAAGCTACAGAAGCACTAGAGATTCTACAGTAGCTGATTATATCAGCTGAGACTGAAGCCTAAAAACTAAGTTTGTCAGTTAATCTTCACCATTATCCAACAATATCAATGGAGAGACTGTCACAGCTGTGAAAAAGAGGGATAGACGTCTATGTGTAGTATTGACAGGAGAAGAACTAGGAAGATTGAAAATGATTGATTAAATGACTAGATGATTGCAAATGAAAACACATGAGCACATGAACTACCTGGGTGTACTATATTTGATCCTCTTTTACATCTTACAGATTGTGCATGGACATGACAAGCAATGTGCAAATGTGCATCCACCTAGTACAAAAATAGTCTTCAAATATCAAACTCATCTTTTCCCATAATGTGCTAACAAGGCACAATTCAAAGATGAATGGCTCAGCGGGGGAGAGAGAGGAGTATTCACTGCTAAATGCAGGTGTTCCAGCACAGCTGTGGTAAGGGGTGCTGATGCCGAACACATCTGTACAGTGCACACTCTACTCAATGCTGCCAGCATTGTGACACATCATTAATTATACAAACCTAGATGCATTCTGCATGGTTCAGTCTATAAAGTCACTGAGGCGTGAGTGGCTGATTCTGTTCAACAAGATGGTAATTTTAGATACATTTATGGGGGCGAGGCTGGTGGGAACATTGCTTAAATACAGCAATTTGTCATTGGTCCAAAATCTTTACCAGCAGCTCACAACTCCACATAAAACACTTTATGGTCAGCAACAATGAAGTCAGCAACAGCAGCACGTCTTAGAAAAGGCCAGAGAACACACGAGTGCAGCATGTCTTAGAAAAGGCCAGAGAACACACAAGTGCAGCACGTCTTAGAAAAGGCCAGAGAACACACAAGTGCAGCATGTCTTAGAAAAGGCCAGAGAACACACAAGTGCAGCATGTCTTAGAAAAGGCATGATGTGCTGCTGTGGGTTACAGTCAACCAGAGAACACACAAGTGCAGCATGTCTTAGAAAATGCATGATGTGCTGCTGTGGGTTACAGTCAACCAGAGAACACACAAGTGCAGCATGTCTTAGAAAAGGCAGCATGTGCTGCTGTGGGTTACAGCCAACCAGAGAACACACAAGTGCAGCATGTCTTAGAAAAGGCATGATGTGCTGCTGTGGGTTACAGTCAACCAGAGAACACACAAGTGCAGCATGTCTTAGAAAAGGCAGCATGTGCTGCTGTGGGTTACAGCCAACCAGAGAACACACAAGTGCAGCATGTCTTAGAAAAGGCATGATGTGCTGCTGTGGGTTACAGTCAACCAGAGAACACACAAGTGCAGCATGTCTTAGAAAAGGCATGATGTGCTGCTGTGGGTTACAGTCAACCAGAGAACACACAAGTGCAGCATGTCTTAGAAAAGGCATGATGTGCTGCTGTGGGTTACAGCCAACCAGAGAACACACAAGTGCAGCATGTCTTAGAAAAGGCCAGAGAACACACAAGTGCAGCATGTGCAGCATGTGCTTACAAACAGTCCACCAGAGAACACACAAGTGCAGCATGTCTTAGAAAAGGCATGATGTGCTGCTGTGGGTTACAGTCAACCAGAGAACACACAAGTGCAGCATGTCTTAGAAAACCAGGCATGCATGTGCTGCTGTGGGTTACAGTCAACCAGAGAACACACAAGTGCAGCATGTCTTAGAAAAGGCAGCATGTGCTGCTGTGGGTTACAGTCAACCAGAGAACACACAAGTGTCAGCATGTCTTAGAAAGTCAACCAGAGAACACACAAGTGCAGCATGATGTGCTGCTGTGGGTTACAGTCAACCAGAGAACACACAAGTGCAGCATGTCTTAGAAAAGGCATGATGTGCTGCTGTGGGTTACAGTCAACCAGAGAACACACAAGTGCAGCATGTCTTAGAAAAGGCAGCATGTGCTGCTGTGGGTTACAGTCAACCAGAGAACACACAAGTGCAGCATGTCTTAGAAAAGGCAGCATGTGCTGCTGTGGGTTACAGTCAACCAGAGAACACACAAGTGCAGCATGTCTTAGAAAAGGCATGATGTGCTGCTGTGGGTTACAGTCAACCAGAGAACACACAAGTGCAGCATGTCTTAGAAAAGGCATGATGTGCTGCTGTGGGTTACAGTCAACCAGAGAACACACAAGTGCAGCATGTCTTAGAAAAGGCATGATGTGCTGCTGTGGGTTACAGCCAACCAGAGAACACACAAGTGCAGCATGTCTTAGAAAATGCATGATGTGCTGCTGTGGGTTACAGTCAACCAGAGAACACACAAGCAGCATGTCTTAGAAAATGCATGATGTGCTGCTGTGGGTTACAGTCAACCAGAGAACACACAAGTGTCTTAGAAAAATGCATGATGTGCTGCTGTGGGTTACAGTCAACCAGAGAACACACAAGTGCAGCATGTCTTAGAAAATGCATGATGTGCTGCTGTGGGTTACAGTCAACCAGAGAACACACAAGTGCAGCATGTCTTAGAAAATGCATGATGTGCTGCTGTGGGTTACAGTCAACCAGAGAACACACAAGTGCAGCATGTCTTAGAAAATGCATGATGTGCTGCTGTGGGTTACAGTCAACCAGAGAACACACAAGTGAAAATAAGCAGACACTGGACAGACTTCTTCAAAGTCTCTCAAGACAGCTGTTTGCTCCATAATGATAAACACTCTGAAACCCACGTAGACCTTGTTGCTGGGGAGGATTCATAGGGAACAATGCAAATAAGAAGTTTTGAGTGTTACCTGTATGACTCTTCACAAACAATGATGCCAGTTCATTGTAGGATGCAACCTATTGTAATTTTAAGTCAATTATAGTTGTGTAGGGAACTATTTCAAGTGTCAGTTACACAATACCACTGTGGTGCAAGTTAACTGGGAGAGCAAGACATGATACAGCATGTCATAATCAGTAGATGGTTGAGGTTTCACAATGCTTTCTCACCGGTATGATGTACAGTATAGTTCTTCCATTGAAAGGTGCCTCTTGATAAATCTGCCAGTATGTCCTGCAATCTGACCATTATTTCTTGATACCCTAAATTTGGATCTTTTTTCATGTTACAATATGGTAAGATGATCTCATATTGTATGATGCAAGTCACCTGGCCCTTGTAGTTCAGTAGCAAATGGAAAGCCATCCTCCACCTCCTCCAGCACCAAGCTTCTAGCTAATTTCAATTTTGTTTTCCCCCACAAGGTCTGCTTGACATTAAAAAATCCCTTTGAGCTTTAGAAACCTAATTAACCAGGTGCACCACACCTTCAAGCAAATGGCAACATGACCCAAAGGCTATGATTATGACAAGAAGAGGTAAAATATGAACATTCGCTCACAAATGAGACAATGATTTTCACAGGAACTGAAACTGCACACTCAAACTTATTTCTTTTGTGTTGTGGGGAGGACTATAAGAATCATTCTTATCCTACTCTATGATTTATCATCAGTACTGATATGATCTTTGTCACATGTATTTTGTCTGTCAACTTGAAAAACATTAAGTATTTGACTGAATATATTGACTCAGTGTATGCAAACAAGTACTCACAGTCATGAGCTCTTTCTGGAAGGACTTCCTGTCCTTGCCCTCAGAGTTGTTGCAGTCCTCCTTCAGTCTCTCCAGCACAGAAGCCACCTTCTCAGGCTCGCTGTCCGGCTCTGTCCGACAGAAATGTGTCAGTGGCAGGTTCACATACCCCAAGGCGTCAGCGAATGCCCTCCAGCTGCCTACGTTCTCCATCAATATTGTCCTTACTGACGCATAGATGTAAGTGAGGAACTTGCAGGGCTTCAGGCTCTGTTCCAGGAGAATGGTGGTTGTCAGGTCGGGCCCGCTGAAGTAAATTGGCTTCACTTTCCCCACCACAAGCACGTTTTTGGTATGAACCAGGCCTGTCTTTCCGTGACAGTAACCAACGTACCACTCCTTGGTCCAAAGCTGTCCCTTGAGTTTAATTCGCTCTTCGCTCAGAAGAGCTACTATATCTCCTTTCTTGTACTCCAACAGATAGGGGTTCTTGGTCTGTCGGATCACTGTCTTGATTAATTTGCCAAATTTTAAATTTGTGACTTTTCGCTCCTGAAACACAGGGTATTTTGTGGTGACGGCAAGTGGTGACAGCACAATTTTGTTCGCCTCCTTCTTCTTCAAGAAACGCCTCTGCACTGAGGTTTTTGGCCCTATTTTGGGTGGCGGCTGGGGTGTCTGAACGCAAAACTGTGCAAGGATACAGTCCTGGCAGTCTTTGACCTGGACCCTCAGAGTAAAGTCTGATATATCTCCGGTCGTCCGTGTGGCAATCATGTAGATCAGCCGACTCACTTTTCCTAGCTTGACCTGGAAGCCCCTCACGGTTCTCTCCTGCCCCATGGCCTTGACCTCATAGTTGGCCATGTTGGAGTACACACCCACTTGTAGGTCTTGCGGCTTCGCTAACACAAACTGGTGCTTCCCCCACAGCTGGAGAGCAACTGGCGGCGTCGACTGTGCTTGTTTGCCAACTTCACTGACCATCAAGGTGTTGGGGGCACAGTCATGGCCAAAGATGCCTACCACTGTCTTGAAGGACGGGTGGATGTGCTTGGGCCCGTAAACGCCAAGGGTTACCTTCTTTACAACATGCTCCCACACTGATGTAAATGGAGAAACCGACTGGGCTTGTGCTACAACCGACACGTACATGCAGGGCTCAAGGTTATCAAGGCATACCTGGACCGTGTCGCCATACATATACACCTCAGGCACAGGAGTGTAAGGACCCTCTTTGCAATCACTTCGCACGCAAATCACTTTGGCTATTTGTCTACTGTCCATCTTCACCACGACAGACACCTTCATTTCCAAAGTGATTGCCGTCTTTGTTTCCATGTTACTCAACTTGACCTCAACCACTGGGCTCACTGTGGTGCATCGGTCATTGTTTAGCTCGAGTGGTGGGTCAAGGAGAGCCTTCATGGAGATTTGCTGGGCGTCGCCCATGGCAACATGACCCTCTGGGACATGAATACTGATGCTGGTGTCTGGCAGTTGAACAGCCCCTCCTGAACTATCAAGCTTGCAAACAATATTTGTCTCTATGGGCTGTGTTTGTCCCCATCCTGGACTCTGTCCCAGGGAGTCCAAATCATGGCATGACCTCGCGAGTTTCCTGTGGTTCAGCCAAGCTGTCCGAAAGTCCTCCCTGCTTTGAAACTGCTCTGGTGCTGGAGCTTTTAAACCACCAAAGAATCCTGTGTACCCCTGAGGGGCATCTCTTTGGGCCCTCAAGGTGGACAGCTCTGACAAACTGTATGAGCGTTTGCTCCTAAAAAATGGGTTGTCTTTATCAAACGCCATATCTGTGCTGGTGTTTGTATCAAACATGGAGCTATCAAAACCATTGACGTTGATGTTACTGCTAGTGGAATTGGTGACTGAAGGAGTGAGGGTGTCAAAGAGAAGCAAGTCAACTGAGCTCCTGTTGCTGTTCTGATCCACATACTCTTGGACACATCCATTAAGAAAAGGGTTAGTTGAGGTCCTGGCAGCAAAGGGGTTTCCGTTTTGGAGTTCTACAGGCTTCAGGACCACTCCTGTCCATTCTCCAAGGAGATCCAGCTCCTTGGCCCCATCTTCACTGCAGTCGCCTACGCTGTCAATCATCCCACTGTCACTGAACGAGGAGTCCCGATGATTGACAGGTTGAACATACGCTGCTGGGATGTAGCCCATCTCTGTGTTGTTATGGGCGTACCACCACTCTCCTCCTGATGTATCCAGCACAAACAGGCGTTCTCCCTTTGAAAACTTCAAAGTGGTGAAGCTGGATGGGCAGTAGTCCTTGATGGCAACAACTTCCCTCGCAGTACCCAATGATGCAGTTGTATCAAGCCTCAATGCACTTGGAGAAAGCACTAAAATCATAATAATAAAAACAAAAAAACATAGTGAACAACATTTAGTTAGGATTATGAACCAAAACCAAAAACAGTGATGATATATTATTAACATTATACACTTCTGTCATTAAATGCATATAAGTAGTTAGTAATTGTATTCATACATGTAGTAAAACTGGATGTCAGTGCAGGGATGTACCTTTGACATCTGTTAGAGTGGCCTCAGTCACTCCCTCACTCAGGTCTATGAGAGTGCCCTCTGACTTGCAGCGGGGTAGGGCTATGTTGTTGGTGGTTCTGATTCTATGGGCGGCCATGTTCAGTTCTTTGTTAATCCCAGATATTTCAGGCAGGTCTTTCTTATTGCCAGTGGCACATGTCAAGTGTTAACAGCCGGCCGTGTTGTCTGAAGAGAAACAAGAAGAACAAAGAGCATGAAGACACAAGGAGTATATCTGCCAAAAGTGTGAACCATGGTGGGAAGTTTAAGGTCGTGCCATTATTGCCTGGTTGTTATGTAACGTGTAGTGTTGCAATCAGCAATAAACAGAAAGGAACAATTACTATGTCTTAAAATATATACTGCTTTGAGAGAGTAAAGGAAATTTAAACAACATGAGATCACATGACCTTTCCATACTTGATAGAGATGAGATAGATAAAACCATGTGTTTTCACAGAGCCTAAGTGATATGTTAAATACTATTTACATGATGTGGCTAAGACTGTTATCCCAAGTGGTCCAAAGTATGACAACAAATTATTACAGCTTAAAAAGGTTTTCTGCTGACAAGTACCCATTAGTGTTATAACAGTGCATGAAACAAGCTACACATAATGAGTATCTTTTGCTGCTTTTTCATGAATGCTCAAAAATCCACAAGAGACTCCAATGTGATAATAAAAAAAAGATAATAGAAAAATCATGTCTTCAGGCCATTCATTCACTAGCCTAATTATTTTGTCATTTTCTTTGTTATGAAATAAACACTGAACTGATGCCAAGTATGATGCACGGAAAACAAACTAATAAACAGGCTGCCGTGTCAGGGCTGGTTTGAAACTTATACTGCTAAAATGCCTCTAGCATCCACCACACTGCTTTTACTAAAAACATAAGGCCATAGGATGTTCTCTACAGTTACTGTACTTGAACACGTAGCCTACTCCATAACAAATTATACCAAGTGAAACTATTGCCAAGGCAATGTGTGAAGCCAGGGCAATGTTCATCTCAAATTCAGTATCAGACCAGGATTATTAAATCTGCTAATGCGTAGCTTTTGAAGACCCTTTTCACATTAACTCTTTTCTGCATGCATGATTTGATATGGCTGGCTCGTCTGTATTAAAGCATAAATATTAAAAGAGATGTGGGGAGTTTTATGAAATTAAACATTTCAGTGTTGTATACGTGTACTGTAAAAGTTTATATATTAAGTTACTCCCTCTTACCCATTGTTATAACTGTCTATAACCCTGGTTACAGTATTTCACACTGAAGCTATTAAGTCTAGCAATCAATAAATCTTAAGTGTATCTAAATCTTAAGTGTGTCTAACTCTTTGATGCTTCTCTCTCTTCTGCAGCACTCTCCCTTCCAGGCTAGAAGGGCATCCAAGACAGTTTCTAAGGATACAGCCTTAGGGGACAAATGAAGCATTACACTAGAGGATGGGATAAAAGCCCAACTACTTTACCACTGAGAATATTTAGCACAAACATAGCCAAACTAAACAAGAAGATAAGCAAAACAAAAAGGTTCTATGCATTGTTGTAACTTTGTGTTGTCACTTTAATGTAAAACGTTCACAAGTGGCGATATGTAAAGTGATTATGGCAATGGCCAAAAATGATGTAACTGTAACATACAATGTTCCCCCATCTCTCTCTCTCTCTCACACACACAAAGAGAGACAGAGAGAGAGAGAGAGAGAGAGAGAGAGAAAAAATAGGTCTTCATCAGCTCATGCAAGCTATCTCACTATGCTAAAACCATAAGACCAGCTAATCTTGAATCACATGCCGCCTAATTTACACAATGAGCTCTAGAATACTTTTTAAGTATTTTTAAGAACACATTTTAACATTAGTCATACACAAGTTAAGCTAGCCTATATCACAAACTGCGTTTGCTGTCCTTCCTAAAGGATTCAGAAACAGTTTAATGTAGCAGGGGCCTTTATCAAATGTAAAAGCCTGAATATGCTCTCATAAGCTAAATGATAAATGAGATCTCACCTGTTTTTCCAAAGGGGCTTCCCTCCTTTTGTCTCAATTTAAATTCAACTTCAGATCTCAACATAGCCTACTGTTTTTCTTAATTTATTCTTATAACTTATAACAGGTGAGATCTCAGTAAGAGCGGGCTTATTTCTCATCAGACAAAGAAGAGACATTTTTGAGACAAGGGATTTTCCTTGGTCTTTATAGCAGATTAAGGCCTCTGGCAGTCTGCGAGTAGTTCAGTGTTAGTTTATGAATTAATATCTCGGAGGTACTTCAGCGTTGCTTTATGAATGAATATCTAGGAGTTAAGAAACAATAGTAAAATATCTCTATTAAAAAACAGTAGAATAGGCCAACCGCAGGCTAATCCAGCCTTGGCTACTTTACGCATATACACGGGTTTCCCGTTTACCAACAAAACTAGATGCGCGCGCAGCCGTGAGGCAGAAGACGCTTGGTGGCCGTCCACAACGTTATAAACTTAACCTAAATAGTCGGCTGCTGTAAGCTACAATCGGATTTTTTTGTATAGCCCTGTTGTCTCAATGATAATAACATCTCATTTCAGACTATATTTCAAAGTTTGACGTTCATTTGAATGATTAATATAACACCGTATTTTGTCATTTTTGGCGAGGTTAGGGATATTGAACATATTTAACATTCTCTAACCATCGTGATTTCGAATTGGTGCAGTTTTCAGCACAAAAACTCATTTTATTCTTTTGCTCTTTTGCATTGCTCTAACTCTGTCTCGGGTAAACTTGTAACTGAATTTACAATACCAGGTATTATACCCTAAGAAAAAACAAGGTAGGCTACAACTTTATATCTTGTAAGGGACATATCCTTTTCACTCCTAGAACGCGCATCAACTGTGCGGATAAAAGTGGAATGTTTGATGCCATGGCAACGAACGTCACGCTTTTGAGCACGGTCCAAAGAAAGTGCTTGGTGGTGAGGACGTTCTCTCAACATCCGAGATATCATTGTTCTACCATCCATTCACCACTTATAACCATATGAATTATGTTCGGCGAAACAAACTTTCACTCCATTGCCTTAAACAGCCTCATAGTTCGGTCATTGCAAATGGCTCTAATGTTTCGGCAACTCTAGGCTATTTTCTGATCTTAGAATATGGCATTGTTTATCAAGCGTTTTCCATCCATATCGTCGGCACATAGGTTTAAACAAAATAGAAATGATTCCGTAGACTGTAGGTCTCAGATAAAGTCTGGTAGGCAATTTCCCACGGTAGCCTACTTCTAAAAGACGCACATATTAGCCTAACTGTTTCGAATAGCATACTGTTTACACCCACATATGGAAAGACTTTAGAAGTGCAACTACTGAACTTACCTAGGTAAAAAAAAGTAACACCGTTGGATATAGGCTATACATGTTCAGGCTTCTGTCTTCTATCCTTTTACCACCCCGCGATACTTTATGATGCTCCGCCAGTTGCCAGCCACCTACCGAATTCCCTCAAGAGAAGAGAAGCCCAGAGCATGCTGATGTCACTGACTGGGAGGAGCAAACAAAAAGTTACATTTCTATGAATTAGCTTATTTCCTTTTTCCTATTTTCTGTGAAATGTGTGTGTAAACAGTAGCCTATGTGTTTTTAGGTTGGTCCTAAACAAAGAGGCTAGAAAATGTGGAGGCTATTTAATATTCAGCATAGGCCTACGCTATAAACCTAGGAGACACACAGAACATGCAGTTAGGCCTATTTCAGCTATAGGCTATAACATATTTTTCCTGATGTCGGCTAAACTAACTAGACTTTTTGCAATTTTAAAAGTGCGAATAATACACTTTCTTTCAAAATCATACATTTCTTCTGACCAATAGCACCACCCCAAGGATACAAAGAAAGACTCAGCTTTTATGCACAGTTCAAATGAACGGCATGAAATTCGTGAAATCAAGGGAAAAAGTCAAGTCAAGTCAAGTCAATGCTTTACAGACAGTACGATGGAACATCGCCTGGAATTTGATTTAGTGCTTAGGCTCATGCAGTAGGCCTACAGAGAGACAGAACATTAAGACAGTACAGACAGTACTACATGCACAGTCCATACAAAACATACACACAAAACAGTACAAAATGTAAATGGCTAAAATGCAATGTCTTAAAAACATATACAGAAACTCTGGAGCCCTCAATAAATAACTAAAACAAATAAAATAGATAAATAAAACAAAACAAAATTGTTAGTTCCTTAAGACAGCTGAGGGGGACGAAACCAGGTTCTGTGCAGATAAGATACTGAGATAATGTGTGTTGATGGCGAAGTGCAATGAAGTGTCAACGTTAAGAAATGGATGAAGAAGTCGATTAGACAGAGGAGACAGAAGGAAGATCAGCAGCAATCAAAGCAGAGTAGTTTCCCTATAACAAAATTGTTGATATGACAAGGCCCATAGAATAATTAGCTATACACTGTTCTCAATAATTAAGAATATGGATGTTGAACCTCCTCCTAGTTTTGCCAAGGCTAACCTGACATCATCATACTCAAATTCTAGTCAGAATATGAGTCTGATCTTGCTCCATTGGGATGTGATTATGGGACGTGTTTCAACAGATATAGGCTACAGGGGAAGAATCCTGTAGGAAGAACACCCGAACCATCCTTCTTCTCCACAATTGCCTCAACACTGTGTTCTAGTCGTTTTTTAAAATTATTGCACTGTCAATATCTTCTACAATAGCCTGGGTGCCAGCCGAACTTAGACCCACCTACAACATTTGAGGTAAGTTCGGTCTGGCATTGCTTTGTTGTGGAGCAACTATGCTCGCCCTAGATCTGGCGGACCAATCAAATCGGGCTTTACATTGATGGACAGGTGAGCAACAGCGCCTTGTCTATCATGCCATCTGTGCACGCTTAGATTAGGCCTATGTTTGAAACAAAAACGCTGTGGCTAGAAGGAGACATGGCTTTTAAGACCCCATATGGAAAATGCATATTATTTAATGAGATTTTATCACTGAAAATGATTATTTCTGAAAACTTTGGCCAAGGTTGAGATGTGGGAAAACTCATGGTTTCACTTTCATCAAGGGAAAACAGCGTGTTGTATTGCGACATGTTCCCTTGTTCGTTTGAAATCTCTGATTGACCACCTGTTCGAGGGATTTGCGACAGTTTTTCCCAGCTGTTTGTAACATGTTTGTAGCATATCAGTGTTCAACAGAATTATTTTTTAAAACGGAGGGGATATAGGCTATCAGTTTTTTCCTAATAGCCTATACCCTACTACGTATCTCTTAGATTTCGCTAATGTGTTGTAGTGTTGTAGGAGATATTGACGGCACAATAACTTTTACAAAAGACCAGAAAACAATGTTAAGGATTTTGTTGAGAAGAAGGATGGTTTGTGTGTTCTTCCCACACCTCACGGTAAGCTATTTCGTTGCTCTGATCGGTTAGGTCTATCCAATTGAGTGCAGAGGCATTCCCCCCCTGTATCGGTTGAAACACGGCCCATAATATGTCCCAATGAGCAGTATCAGACTCATATTCTGACTATATTGATTTTGGCTACGTCAGGCTACTTCTACAACAGACGCTATGGCGAAATCTAAATAGATAGATAGATACTTTATTGATCCCCAGGGGAAATTCAAGGTCTCAGCAGCATACAGACAACACAAACACAAACACATTAACAGCAGAAAGAGTAATTAAAGTATATAATATAAAAACACAACTAAGCAATAAGGACAGTAGAAGATAAAGAATATGCTAAATATACTAAAATACAAATTATACTAACTAACACTTTATCTAAATCAATACTAAAAAATAGTATCCACATAGTGGTGATTAATCAATCAGAGGTGCTTGCAATGACTGAGGCAGGGACTGAGCCTGTGATTCTCTGTGCATAGTAAGGTAAGGTAAGGTTCTCTGTGTGAATGAGTGTCATGGTGATAGTGCAAATGAGTAAGTGCAGCAGTGCAACAATGCAGAAATAAAGTAAAGTAAAGTCTATATATCTATTTATTTAACTATTTTAAGAAAAGGTATAAGTGTGGCCACAGTTCGGCTGTGGCATGGAGGGAGGGGTTATGCATATGTGCTAATGTGCTAATATAGCACGCAAACTATGAGGCAGAAAGACAGTGTTAAAAGTGGCTAGTGGACAGACAGTATCCAAACATGGAGGGGGTGAAGAGGCAGACAGACTATGCAGAGACGTCTATCTCTCCTCTTCCCTTAAGTGAAGCATTGAACAGTTCAATGGCCCTGGGGACAAATGACTTTCTCAGTCTGTCTGTTGTGCAAGGCAGTGAGCAAAGTCTCCAGCTGGTCAGGCTCTTCTGCCTAACAATAGTGCTGTGGAGTGGGTGACACTCATTGTCCAAGATGTTGATCAGTTTGTTCAGGGTCCTTTTGTCAGATAGTGAGTAATGCACTCCAGTTCAGCTCCTACTACAGAGCCAGCTTTCCTTACCAGCCTGTCAATTCGCCCCGCATCCTTGTGCTTCCTCCCCAACATACTACTGCATAGAAGAGGACGCTGGCAACAACAGACTGGTAGAACATCCTGAGGAGCTTACTGCACACATTGAAGGACCGCAGCCTCCTCAGGAAGTACAGCCTGCTCTGTCCTGTCTACCTTCGAGGAACAGTGTTTTTGTTAGGGAGAACCGGGATGAATGAAACACTTTGTAATTAAACGTCATGTACAAATACATTGTGCCATACTGAAAGCTAATATTTTGTCACTAGCAACCTACATCTGTCCTCTGTCAAACACAGTTGCATTTTCAGCTCTAAACAAAACTGTTCAGGAGTTCTTCTGGTCCGAACTACTCTTGATCAGACATAGTTGCTCCACAATGGAACAAGTCCAGACCGAACTTCCCAACCTCAAATGTTGTGGGCGGGGCTAAATTCGGCTGGCATCCAGGCTATGCCAAGCATAGATATTAGAAAGCTAGATACCGCATTGACTGTCGAGTTCTATTAGGTGGCATCGTAAACGCGGCCGCCATATTGGTGGGGGCAACAATAACTGGAGGCCAATGGAGAAACACGTGACTCTGACTGGAAATCAAACAGGTGTCTCTGATTGCAGTGTTGCTGTCACTCCCCCATAGACAGTAAACGTGTTGCCCCCACCAATATGGCCGCGCTATTTACGTCCATTCGGGAGCCCAATGTGGTATTAGCTTTCTAATATCTATGATGCCAAGGCCATACTCACAACAAAATTCCTATCAGGTTCAATAAATTAACAATATAGACCCAAACACATAATCGAGGCTTAAACTTAATTAATGGCTGTAACACCTCCCGTAGGCCTAGGTGCCACCAGAAAGGTGATGGTGACAGGCTTTGCTGAAATGACATGGAGGTCAAACATACATTGCATTCATTTATTTGCCTGCTTTTTTTATTTGATGCTTTTATCCAAAGCAGTTGATAAAAATAAGCAACATTTTTATAGTGACTCTGATTACCAGCGGTCAAATAGCAGTATTAATTTGACCAGTGTTAAGTAATGACTGCCTCATGCCTAACAAATCAAAATATAGTAGGCTAAAAAGAAGTTATTTTTCAGAATGAAAAATACTGGTTAGGCCTACTGGTTAGGGCCCCGGGCTTGTAACCGAAGGGTTGCCGGTTCGATCCCCGACCAGTGGGTATGGCAGAAGTCCCCTTGAGCGCCGCTGTGTTCATGAATTCACGGATGGGATAAATGCAGAGACCAAATTCCTTGTGCAAGTTTACTTGGCCGAGAAACCTGATTTACATTTTACATTCACATTTACATTCTTTGAAAAACTTGCAGTTATCATCTGTAATATTAACTGCAGTTATCATCTGTAATATAAACTTAACTTGAGTGTTGGTGTAGTTATCATCTGTAATATAATTGTTGCCATGAATAATATTTGACCAGATAATCGCTGTGCACCTTTAATGCAATATCTGTAAAGATCACAGATTAGCCGTCTCTGTATAAAGACATTGCACACTGCAGAGGGCAAGTGTAGAAAAGCTCTATGGAGCAATTCCAAAAACACAGGCAACATTTCTTGCATGTTTTTTGTTTCTTTGTTTCTTCCTTTCTTTGGGTATATTGCATGGAATTGTCTGGGGCCTCAAAAAATGTAAGCAAATGTGATACAATGTCTGAAAAAGGGAAAAAATGATATTCATAAACCATTGAAATCACGGAGCAAGTGTACCATTCTTTTCAACCAGAAGATGGTGCTATTGTTCCATCCGTGACCTACGCCCCAGAATAATCAAGAGTTCTCTCATGACTATGGCATTGCCACCAAACAAAATGTAGAACACACTGTTTTGTTCACAGATGGACCTTGGCATATGGTTTTTGATAGGAGTTCACCTTGAAAAAAAGAACTTTTCACTGTGTATCACTGAATCAGCAGAAATTGGTGAATGTGCTTATTCAGTATCACTGTTATTGTCTCTTTGTCTTTTTTTACATGGGTATGTTTCATAAGCTATTACTTTGGATATCATGTGACATGATAACCAGTATTTAGCTTCTACTATACAGTACGTTTATAGTCTTAGAAAGATTTCATGTCATTGATAGCCTACTAAACTCAACTGATCATTTATACTCCAAATTGAATGGGATCTGGCTCTGGTTTGCTCTCATTAAAAGAATTACAGGGCAGTAACATTTACAAGACAACTGTAAGCGATGCATAAAGTTGAAATGCATAAAAATGTTGTACAGATGGATCGTATAACAGTTTTCGTTGGTTTATCTTAGTAAACAATCGACAGAATAGCAAGCAGTTAAAAAACACAGAAAGGGTGTAAATATACAAACTGATTATTATATTGGTGCAAATGGCTAGCTGTTTCAAGTCATATTCAGCCCAAGAGAACATGTTGGTACAACCACCTTAAAGCGATGGTTTGGAGTAATTTCACTCTAGGGTCCTTTGCACCATGACCCCGAGCCAAACACCCTCCCAGAACCTGTTTTTCCTTGGTCAAACCCTGGTCGAGTAGCGCTAATGACTTTCTGCAGGCGCTATGGAACCAACTTATAGTATCTCGTAAATTACCTAATAATTCCCAGAATGGTACGAAACTTTCTAGTAGTACAACTATGTTCTTTACTCATAAAATGAGGCATTGGAAAGTTTGTAAGTACACCAGGAGTTTATTTAAATAACACTTGCCTGATAGCTTCTACGCTGCTGCTATCTACCGCTGAGTCAACGTTACTTCAGTGATTTGGGAAAAGCCCGTAAAAGTCCTGGCAGGAATCCAACTGGTATATCCAGTATTTTTTTTCCGAAGTGTTTACAACTTAGTGTTAACTAATAATTGTTGCAAACTGGTACTACGAACAAAATATTAGTGCATTCCTGGATCTACATCCTTATGCATGCTTCTTGCCAGGACTTTTACGGGCTTTTCCTAAATCACAGAAGTAACGTCGACGCAGCGGTAGATAGCAGCAGAGAGTAGAATCCATCAGGCAAGTGTTATTTAAATAAACTCCTGGTGTACTTACAAACTTTTCAATGCCCCGTTTTATGAGTAAAGAACATAGTTGTACTACTGTAGAAGCTTCGTACTATTCAGGGCATTATTAGTAGGGTAATTTATGAGATACTCTATAGGTTCCATAAGCGCCTGCAGAAAGTCATTAGTTTCTGACAGCGCTACTCAACCAGCGTTCAACCAAGGGAAAACAGGTTCTGGCAGGGTGTTTGGCCCGGGGTCATTGTGCAAAGGACCCTAGGGTAAAATTACTCCGAACCATCGCTTTAACCATCTTCTGAAGTGCTGCATCAGGATTATGAGGTAAGGAAGTATATGTGTGGGCATAACAGAGAGCATACCAATGTCCCCAACTTGTAACACACTGGATATGCATATGCTGTGTAACACACTGGATATGCATATGCTGCCAGTTGTGCTGTCTATCTACATAGAAGATTTTGTCTTGCTGCTTCAGACAAAATGTTCACCACAGTGAAACCAGAAAAAAAGAGACCAACATGTTTCTGTTTGATGTGAAGAAGTGAGCAAGTGTAGCCAGTGGGTAATGGTAGCCAGCAGGTACACGTGTTGTGCTGTGAGTACATTTCTCTCCTCCACTAACCCGGCAGACACTATAGCACCCATGAGTTTTAGCCTTCTTGCTGAACCCTCACGCCTGAATTTGTCAGTTTGAGTCTGGTGCTAGACTGTTACTTGTCTACACACTAGAGGTTACAACAGTGTGTATACTGAAAACGCAAGCATGACAGATGAGCCAACAAGTTAGTAAAGACTTCCATCAGTAAACCATCCAACCTTAGCAGTTTTGCTGCACAGACCAAGGTTAGTTAACTGTCCTTGAGAAAGCGAGCAGTTTCTTATCAAGCCATGTGAAAGATATAGCTTGATTAAAGAAAGCATCATCTAATGAGCCTCTCGTTAAATTTCGCTACACTTCCCCTTGGATTTGATGCATTAAATAATAGCCCATTAAGATGGTTTCACATATGTGCGACATTATCATGCGGGTTGCTTACTTTTATATGAAATTAGTGCGATGGGCAGAGAGGGAGGCAGCGGTATCATGTGGGACACTGCAGAGGAGCAACATCTGGCGAGGCTGCAGAGACAGGGCCGCAGCTGCTGAGGCGTCCCAGCTGTGTTCTGAGGGGGAGTATTCAAATGACACAGTGCGGAGAATAGAAGCTCTCAAGAAAATAACCTGTGCCAATTTTTCTCTCTCCCTCCCTCCATCCCTCCCTCTCTCTCTCTCTCTCTCTCTCTCTCTGTCCCCTCTCTCTGTGTATCACACTTTCAGTGAAATGAAGTAGCCTACTGTAGTGGTTAGTGAGCTGCAATTTAAAAAAGTAAGTTTCACTGTGACTCCAGCCCTGCCATACCTACAGTGTATATGACAAATGTCACAGGAAGTCCACAGTGCGACAACAGTGGGCTCTGTCAAGGCTCATTTCCTTTTCTTACCTCATTTCCACTCAACCTTTATTTAGCTCTCTCTTTGTAAACAGTCAGCGACTATCAACTCTTCATGGCACATCCCATACCATTTATTCTGATTCTAATTCTAAAGGGTAAGGGAGTCTACAGAGACAATATATCTATTTTTAAAAATCAATTCATCTTGATATCGATACTTTGTTTAATTTTGAACAATGTCGTGTTTGTTGTCACCATGTCTGTCGTATAGGTGTTTTCACAGCGCCACTTTCTGCTCTGCAAGAAATATGTGTGGTTGAGGGTGGTAGTGCTGTTATCTCATGCCATTACCATACATTCTACCTTGCCTATGTGAAGTACTGGTGCAAGGGCTACTACTGGAATCACTGCACTGTCTTGGTCAAAACAAATGAGGCTAAGAACAAGAATGGAGAAAATACAGATATCAGATGACCAACACAGCAGGACATTCAACATCACTATGAAGAATGTCAAAATGGAAGACGGTGGATGGTACTGGTGTGCAATTGAAAGGGTCAGCAAGCATGTCAAAGTTGGTGTCCTGGTAACAATAATTGCAGGTATGTGTGCTTTTTGTAATACAAATGACGCCATCAGATTTAAACCAGAAAAGTTTCACCATGTTGCAATATGTGTCATCAGTCCAACTTAATATGTTTTTTTTTCCCTATTGCTTGTACAATCATACTGTCTCTGCCAGAATTTGTGTCAGATTGGCACAAAAAAAGTGTTATTAATTATTACTAGTTGATCTTTTCATCTTAGATTGTGTGTCCACCCACACTGTTATGGGGGGTCAATGGGAATAAACATTGGAGCCAAGTGACTGACAAGATGATGTTATTGTGTGATGGTGTGCAATCACGGCCAAAGAATAGTCAGACAACCATTATAAACCCACATTTTTTAAGAGAATGCAGTATAGGTTTCAGTTTTGTTTACTCCTCTAGTGCTGATGTGTACAGTTATATTGATGCAGTAATGGTTATGATCATCCTTTGATTTTTCTCATATTAAGGTACACCATATCAGTCTCCAAAGACTTCAAAAACAACCCCAATACCTCCACAAGTCAAGGTAACCACAAGTTCTGTGCTGTCAACGACATTATGTTTACCATCTACGACGAATGAACAAACACAAACACTAAGCAGTCCGACAAATTTGTCAAGAACAACAGAAAGGTAATGAACAACAATTCTATATTTTCAATTATTAATGAATTGTTAATTATATTTTGAATGTATTATTTTGTCTCTCTGAATCAACAACTGGGGGTTTACATGCGTTATAGTTTTTTTTTTTCTCTCTCTTCAGTACAACCTACAAACCTCCAGATTTGGTTTGGGGTGTGTGGAGCATCGGACGCTGGATTCTCTTCTTTGGCCTCACTCTCTACCTCTTTGGTTTTATGGCATACCATCACTTCAGAAAGAAAAGAAGGAAAATGCCAAGTTCACATATGACGCCTGATATGTCGAGTGATGGCTTTTCTTCTGGGTTGGTCACATCTCACCATCAGCCCAGTGTGGCACACAGCTTAGCAGAGAACTCACTGTACTGCCGCTACAGAGACAGGAGGAAGTCTTTAGAGTAAAACCTCTGAGAGTCACACCTTCATGTATGGAACCTTTTGTGGTACTGAACCCCATCACCCATCCTTATTACAGACGATGATATATTACATTCGACTTTCCATTTCAGAACAACTATAAGGGCTCTACGACTTTAATCCAAGCCTCTGAACTCCGAACTTTTTGTTACCTTTACTCTGAACTTTTTGTTATCTTTACATTGAACTTTTTGGTATCTGTGATCAGCTTATTCTAACCCAATAAACATTTTCTATTTCTTTTTCTGTGTCAAAACACTCAACAAATAAGGTATATCTAAAATACACACCACATTAACAACGGAAATATTATTCCTATACAAATAAATCAGACAACTTTTGAAAAAAACCTCACTGCCATTTTGTGCACTGACAACTCCTTTCTATTGGCTTGACAGACTTGAGAGCACTGACAACAACCCTATTTGTGGTTTAATATGCAGCCAGTGAAACTGCATGCTCTGGTGCAATTATGACAGCTCATGAATAATTAGCATGTCCAGGCCATGGAGAGACCACTACTGTAAGGATGACAAATGACCCTCGAAAGTGTGCAAAAATACTTTTTTTCTCACACACTGTTCTATTTCAAACTAATACAATGTATAATAATATCTCTGCATGTAGGATTGTATCAACAAGCAATTTCTCAAAGAGAAATATTGTAGAGACCTCTGCACTCAGTATGATGTCTCAGTGCAAACTGTATAAAGATAATAAAAGAAAATATTATGTGCACATTATCATTCACTAAATGTAACTGTTTATGAGGTGCCACATAATTCATACTTGGGCATACACACACAATATCATAACCTCACATACACACTATCATAATCTCACATACACACTATCTCTCACATATACATCACTACTCAGACACAAATACTATTTGGGTAGGTCTATGTGAGAGTTATGATAGTGTGTATGACAGATTATGATAGTGTGTGTGTATGGCCAAGTGTGAATTATTTCCCAAGCGACCTCTTATAGTTGTGTTGTTTGTGGGTATATTTAATGGAAGGGGATTTTTAAGTAAACAATATAAGTCAACTCTTACAAACACTTGTTGCGAGTTCTTCAATTTGAACTAATTCAAGGGGCCTATTTGACGATCAAAAACGCAGCGCATAGCGTATTCTTATCACAACGCAAAGTTTATTTCTATCTTACACTCTAATTTTTCGCCATGCGCTTCTCTTTTATTAAAAAATGTGCCCAGGGGTGTGGCAATTAACAACCTAAGGTGTGGTCTGGCGCATGATCTAAAAATAGCTATCTTACACTATCTAAAAAGCATTACGCCACTGACCAAGAAAAACCTGGTCTACAGCGAAAGGTGCATATGAAGCACAGCTGAAGATGCACTGTCACGAGATGTAAGCAACTTCTCTGCAGGATAAATGCCCTTAGGATTTTTATTCAGTCATTCGAACATTATTGGGGAAGTGTTGCTTTTTTCAGGTTATGTTTTCGATGGTAACCCATTGTCAGTCAATAGTGAAAGTAATTAACTGTGTATAACTGTTTTGTCATTGACTATGTCACCACGGTGAAGTTAGTTTCACTTTGCCTATGAGTTCAAATAATAGATGAGTGCAGATGTGTGTAAGCTATACTCTGCTAGGTTTTAATAAAGCATGGAATACCTGTTCGATACGATCTTGCGTGCAAACAGATTCCTTCAAATGCGCCACTGACTATCAAAATACCGATGCGCTGTTTGAAGTTGCGCTGCTTGCTGTTAAAGGGAATGACAGATGTCCTTCTCATTGGTTTAAAGGATGTTACGCCCAAAACACACCCATGACTGATTAGAGCAACACAACAGAGTTTTTTGTACAATAATAAATTGTTTCAGTGGTTCATCAACTCGTAACAGGGTGAACGACACTTCTGCATTTGCTTCACGACCCTCTATCGGCTATAACCGCACTATGCAAGTTTGCCAGATTGGGTAGCGGATCTGTAGTTCGATGGAATGAGACATAAGAAACTACAAATTTGACTTGCTTCTGATGTCGCAATCATACTTTCATAAAATCATGCAACATACTCTACCGTGTCTGTGGACATTGTTGTTTGCAAAGCCGGTGCTGGATAAACGAATAGCGTGCGTGCGAGGAATAGTGCTTTAGTGTTGTTTTAAGAAACATAAGAACTGCCTTTTTGTGCCAAGCGCCCAACGTTTGATATCAAAACCACCCCAAATGTGGACTGGACAAACCCCTAAATGTATTTAAGCTATTCGCCAGTGACCATGTGTTTTAGATCGCCAAAATAGGGCCCAACAACTTGTACAGTAATGTAAATCTGGCAACTCAGTTCTTAAATGCTGTGTCAAGTCATTCTTAGACTACTGTATGTCCTTTTTTGCGCAGTGCATAGCTCTTCTTTGTCATTGAAAGGTGGTGTGTGGCAGATGTTCACGGCCCCATTGCATTGCCTGTGCCAATCCTGAGTCACATCCCAAACCTCCGAAGGGATGAATGCTGTTGTTGCCTGGTGTGCAGAACATAATAGTACATCATTGTAGTGCAGGGAAAAACTTGCTGAAGTAGCATTTTCTCTGAGGGTTTTTTTTCTGTTATGTTAACAGTTTGGTACATTGTAAATGGTACAAGATCTTCGAAATGCTTCATTTTGACGATTTAGAGGACAGCTTGGATTAGACTTTTGTCATTTCAAGATGAAGAGACACTTTGCACTCAGCATCTGTGTACAGGCCCCTTCCTCTGTGTACCCTTCAGTATGATGGAAGGAAATATATAAGAACCATCAGTGAGAGATTATAGTACATGTTCTTTTCATTGTTCCTGTAAAGGCTTTGTCATTTCAGTCATATCAAACATGGCACTGGTTATTTAACCAGAAAACATTGTCAACCATTAAAGTAGGATACATTGTTGTGTGTAACGTCCAATTTCAGCAAAGTTTTACACAACAATCTCTCAAACCTTTGCATAGTTTTTTTGGGGGGGATTCAGACACATGGCATGCTGTATAATTTGTCAGCAACATGTTTTTTTTGTGTTGCCGTTGTTGTAGTTATTTTTTCTCCAGTGTTGACAGTAGTACGTCATTCTCCCAAACCCAGAACTGGATAGCACCCTGCAGGAACTCCCTGTAAGTGACTGCTATAGCGCCGAGATGAAAGGCCATGCTGAGAACCGATGCGATCAGGCAGACAGAATATGGTAATGAACTCAAATGAGCCGTGAACATTGGCTATGCCTGTTATCACGGAGAGGCACTGGTGGATGGTGAAGAGTACTATCAAATCAACTCTCTCACTTGCATTCACAATCACACACATAATACCTCTGCATGTTGTGTGTTGGTTAACACTGGCACTTGTATGTTAGAACGTTGTGAAATTAGGGACACAATTCACAGAGGAAGAGATAGTGAGGGAACTCAGTGATGTGATATTCTGAAACACAAATGTACGAGCCATTAATAAGATCGGCTTCAACAGCTCTATTAAAATAGCAGTACTAGCTGGCTATATTTTACAAGAGATATTATTGCAATTAGACATTTCACAGAGCTGAGGATGGAGAGGGCCACTGACTCTGTAGAGATCTTAGTGAGTTAGTGTATAGCCTCCACATGATCCCTGACTCTGTAGAGATCTTAGTGAGTTAGTGTATAGCATGATCCTCCACATGGTGATCCCCACATGACTCTGTAGAGATCTTAGTGAGTTAGTGTATAGCCTCCACATGATCCCTGACTCTGTAGAGATCTTAGTGAGTTAGTGTATAGCCTCCACATGATCCCTGACTCTGTAGAGATCTTAGTGAGTTAGTGTATAGCCTCCACATGATCCCTGACTCTGTAGAGATCTTAGTGAGTTAGTGTGTAGCCTCCACATGATCCCTGACTCTGTAGAGATCTTAGTGAGTTAGTGTGTAGCCTCCACATGATCCCTGACTCTTTAGAGATCTTAGTGAGTTAGTGTGTAGCCTCCACATGATCCCTGACTCTGTAGAGATCTTAGTGAGTTAGTGTATAGCCTCCACATGATCCCTGGTCCATCACAAAGAAGTAACACAGCCGTTACGCTTTCATGTGCCACTGCTTATTTCAGTCTTGCACCGCTGACTGCAAACCATGAACCTAGCTAGATTAATGATAGATGCAGGATACATCTTCATTCCAAAGAGTTGCAGCTTTCTTCAACAATCAACCATTCAAACTATAAGCAAACATTTGAGGGTGTCCTCATTTTGGCCTCATTTTGGAGGGTGTCTTCCTTTGTCTGTCTGGTCTGTTGGTGGCCAGTGCTCATCCTATTTCTGTTACTTTACAGATGAAGCCTCCCGTTCCTCTTTTAAACAAATTATGACTATCAGCTGGTCTGTTCAATGTATTTCTACACGGAACCACTTGCGCCAAGCAAAAAAAAAAACACCCCTTTTATTCTCTCTAGCTGGATTGTGGTTGCAGCGTGGTTGGAGCTGAGCCTGAGACGTATATGATGGAGACAGTGTGGCTTCTGTATCCTGCTAACATGGGCGCCAACATGAAAATCAACTTGCAATGGGGCTGTTCCACACATGCAACACAGGCATCAAGTGTAAGATAAGAATGAGCCTTGTGACACGCTTTGCACCACCAGGTGCACAACAGGGCCCTTAGTGTCACTCTGATATTGCTGTTAGCAGTATGTAAAAAGTTCATGTTGACATTTTTCCTGTCAGCACTCCAAGATATATAGCTGTATCAATATTTTGTTGAATTTTAGCTGTTGTGCTGTTGTTTCTCCTATTAGAGGAGTTCCGCTGAAAACACACATTTCCAGTGATGAGAGGCAGGCAGTGTTAGCCAGTGATGAGAGGCAGGCAGTGTTAGCCAGAGTTCCTAAATGTTTCAACTTCTACAGAACCCATGAGCTCCACAGTAGGCAATAATCTAATTCATTCAGATTTACCAGCATGGTAAAAAAAGGTGGAAGAAAGTGGTGATCCACAAACTGCGGTGGCCATAATTGTACCGTAATCAATTTGATGTATGTATAGCTTTGCTGGGCTAACGTTTTGTATGAAAGGAATTAAAGGTCTTTTCCTAAATAGACAAATGTCTCAAATATAAGCAGGCTGAGTTATTGAGAAACTAGGCATGAAAACAGATCCAACATCTGAAATAGGTTTGAAAATGGATCCATAAGATTTTCTGACAGTGGTTGTGCATGCACACAAAGGTCCACATATTGGGGGAAAGAAACACCAAATCCAGCCCCTGCTAAGCCAAAGATGTACAGTAATTAATATTATTATGACAACAATTTTACTAATTTTGATACTTGCACTGGGTTTGACAAAGAGCTACCCAATTTATTTGATCTTTAAACCAAAACATACACTGTTCTTTCACCATTGTGTGTTCTCTTTGATCATAATGATATGTTTTCCACATTATGTTTAAATATGCACCAAATATAGATATACAGTAACTTGGGTGACTTATAACATTAGACTTTTGTGGTTGTCACCAGTTTATGCTTTGACTTCCTGTTGGTCAGGCAGCAAAATCAGCAGGAACACTCTGAGGTTTCCTGTTAACCCTGAGAGACCTGCAGAAAGCTCACAGTGTGCATCACAAATAAAATAAAATAAAATAAAAAAAAGATAAAATAAAAATAAAATAAAAGGGTTACAGACACTGACCATGAGCATGTGCTTCTTAATGCTATTAGTGATCATCATGCTTCCATACATCTACTCTGTAGTTGAATCGTTATATAAATCTCCATCAGTATTTAATTAAGCTAGATGACTTCACCCCCACTCAAAACACAAACACTGCAGTCATTTCAACACAACCTAAATGAAAGAATATATATGATTGCAGTTGTGAACACTGTTGCTTATCCCCCTTCAACAAGATGTGGGGTCCTTCAACATATATCTATTTAACATCGCTCTCGTGTTAATAATCCATGGCAGTAGGAAGAGCTCTGTTGCTTCAGCCAGTTCTTTATGAGAGACTCCCCCTGGTGTTCTTCCTCAAACCTATCACTGGTGTTGTCATGACGCAATCTATGACGAACGGCCCAGCAATTGACTATAATCAATATTCACCACACATTCAAATTGAGTTACAAATGCCCTTGTTGAAGAGAATTAGGCAATTAATCTTATTGTTTGTTTACCCTCGTGCTATTGACAGGTACTCATTTGACCAGACTTAATAACAGCAGTGCATTATAGTTGATTAATTGTTTAATTATAGACCTACAGTCAAACTGTTTTGTAAGGCTTTGCAATGTGTCTGACATATGGATATCCACAATTATATGGTGCAAACTATCAGAAGAATGCAAATCATTGTCATGTCTGCACAATCACTTAACTGTCCTGGCTAGTGGTTACATGGTTACACTGACTGTTTGGAATAGTGAATTGTGTAAGACTTATGACATGTGTATAGGTATTTTCTTAATGTGTGATCATTTCTGTGATGGTAGATATTTCAAATATTTCTGTAGCTCTGCTAGTAGAACAAGGGGCCAAAATCTTCAAGGTCATGCATTTACTCCCCAGGGAGTACACTCTGACAGCAAAAAAAAAAAAAATGATATACACATATACACTGTCAGCAACAAAAACTTGTTCCTAAATGTAAATCTATACCATGGTCACAGGTGACAAAGCTATATATGATAGTGTGAGTGTGTCAGTAATCACGTCGTGTGAGGGATGACTTTGAAAGACTGGGGATACTCTGCTCTCAATATTTTGTATTGGGATTCGTTCCTGGCAGTGGATGATCTTTTTGACATTGCCATTCCGCAATACCCAAACCTCCACTTCACCAGCGGTTCTGTGGTCCCCTTCCCCCCTTTGCTTACCGTAGACCTCCAGGGCATGATGGATGAAAACAATCCTAGCATACCATCAGTCAGCACTGCCTCAGGACCCGGGCAAATGAAAGCATAATCTGGGGTTGGTGGTAGGGGACAGGGGTTATTTATCTGTCTATTTGTCCAGCATATACACTGTTTAACAAGTCCTATTTCAGTGACACTGCAGAATATTCAGCATCCATGTAAGACATTTCAGTAGTAAGATTTCAATATAGTCCTGTGCCCTGAACTGGACTATAACAATAGTCAACTCAACAATGACTATCGAACGCTCCGTAAGCAACGTCAGATCAATGAGCCGCTTGAAATATGTCATATTGTTCCAAAAAATTATAATAGATCTCATAGCAAATGACTACAGCAGTCTTGCTGAGATTGCGTCCTTGTAGAGGAGCACTGTTCATAGGGGAGGTGACTTGTGTTTTGCTTATAGTGCAATGCCGTATGAGAAGTTTACCACCGAAAATAACTGACAGCGGTAGAACACCCCAAGAGCTGTGTCACCTGGAGTCTCACTACACTAAACGAGATGATGGATGATGGTGCCCGCAATGCACAATCCTGCCCGTGGTGGGCTGCGGCATGCACACACGCGCGCACGGCTGCTCCTCGTGGGGCGAAACCAATCTTGGAATCGGATGCCAAGCACACACAGAACCTGGCCCCTCCAAAAACCTTAGCTGCACTCTGTGTGAGGTGACAAATCACCGCCACTATTCATCTACAATCTCTGGGGATGTGTTGGTGCATTAATGCTCACACCGTCTTCAGCAAAATGCTGATCTTATACCTTAACATTGGGATGTGTAAAAATTGATCGTGATTGCACCAAATCGATATATGTTATCATCCTTCAGAGATGTTAGTTATGAGTTATTCATGAATCAGTGTCTGAATCTGTGTAAATAATCAATCTCATGGTCTAAAGGGTAAACGACTTTCAGTGTGTAAATTACAGGATCAAATAGATGTTGTCTGGAGACTCCACTGACACACTGTGTGTTCCCATGCATAGAGAAGGAAATTGTTGTGTACAACTACAGCCCGTCTAGAGCTTTCCCTACGCTTTGTGTGAGAACATTTATATAATGCCCTAAAAGCATGTCATGTGTTTTTGCAAGCCTCAGGGACATTGAGGGTACATTTTCTCAGGCCCCTCGTCTCTTTCTTTGTCAGCTTCTCCACCCTCTGATGGACAGACATGGGTTTAAAATGTCCCTCAGCAGCTCTGAGGATGGGATAAAAGCTCCCAGGGCATTACCAGAGGGGCTCTTCCATGTCAGAGAGAAGAGACAGTTTACCCCCCACAGATCACACAACATAATTGCCTCTCTCTTCTGGCTTCATTCTCCATCAGTGCTGCAAGGAACAGAAGATCCTAGTCTGTTTACTAACCATTTTTTTTAATCTAAGTTCATTTTTTTTTTATATATATATTTTTAAAATTCCATACTGCTGTTTCTATCAATTCTAGTCTGAAAGGTGGTGAAAGACAAATGAAACAAGTTGAAAATTCTGCAGCAAAAGTGTAAAATCATAGGTGTGGAACAGTGGAAATGAGAAAGTGTTGGTTGCCTCGCCTCCTTTCAAAACAGTCCTACTGTGAGATGCTGTGACCTACTGTGACACCCTCTGGCTACCTAGTCATCTTAGGGATACAAGTACAATGAGTGAAGCCAGTGAGTGAGACAAGATGTGTGTCACTGATCCAATGGCCCAAATGCTGGCATGCTTACTGGACTAGGTCAGTTCAGGTCAGTCAGGACAGGGTCTTTCTGCCATCAGCCAAAATTATTTTTTCATGACCTGCACTGCGTGGGAGCTGCCTCACAATTCTCAGTTGCAAGGAAATCACTGTTAAAAGCAGTAAACACAAAACATGAGTCTTTTAAAGAAATACAATTTTAAATTAAGGACAACATCTGCAGGCTGTGGGATTGCAACAAACACAAATAAATAGACAGATACTTGTTTGACAGATCCCCCCCATTAAGATTTCCACTGCTGTACCTTTCTTGTGTGAATGGAACAAGCAAGAGTAGTGAGTTTGTCTCTCTCACTTTCCTCATCAGCGCAAACACAGACAGCTTAGCGTAAGAAGATGATATCTGAAAACAAACAGTTTGTTGTTTAGGCAAGTACAGTAGTTCAATACTCATACACATTCTCATTTTGCAGAATAAAGCTTTCATATCTCTTTACACCTAAGCATGTCTGTCAACAAAGTAAAAACGAAAAACAACGAAAAAATATATATAGAGTATATATACATAGTATACATACATGTGTTGAAGTGTTCCTGCTTGTACATCCACTTTATAAAGTTCAGTTAATTTTCTTTCAGCAGAAAGAAAAAATAAGCATTATGTACATTTTGGTAACTATTTTTACCATGCTAGGGCAGGACCAGTGGTGTACATACAGAGTATACATACATAGTATACATACATAGTGTACATACATAGTGTACATACATGTGCTGAAGTGTTCCTGCTTGTACATCCACTTTATAAAGTTCAGTTAATTTTCTTTCAGCAGAAAGAAAAAATAAGCATTTGTACATTTTGGTAACTATTTTTCCTGCTAGGGCAGGATTAGCGATTCCTGAGCCCACTGTTGCAAGTCACTTTGGATGGAAGTGTCTGCTAAATATCACTTTTACTGTTGAAAACAACTTTGCGCCTAAATATAAAATGTTTATTGAATGCTCTGAGGAGTATGTATGCTCTGAGGAGAATACAAACCTTCTCTGTCATTCTGTGGTATATCATATCTGTTTTTAGAAAAACCAAGCCAGTTCCATATCTCTCTCTCTCTCTCTCTCTCTCTCTCTCTCTCTCTCTCTCTCTCTCTCTCTCATTCTCTCTCTCTCTCTCACACACACACACACACACACACACACATTGCCCACAACATCCTGGAGTTTGTTTACAGATCACTTTCGTCAGCATAATCAGCAGCAGAGTGTCAATTTGATGCCAAGGACATCAGACGCATTCCATGAGCTGTGCACTGATGGTCACACTGGCATTGCATATGAAACCAGACACACTCTCTAAACATTCCAGGAAATCGATTAATGACATCATTCATAATTGAAGAGTATTGATCCACAGAAGCAGCAATCTTAATTGGTCACGGAAAACAGAGAGGGGTTTTAGAATGTCACAGAATTTGCAGTTTAATCACCATAATGAATAAAGAAGACTATACTGATTGCTTTACTGCCATCATTCCACATACATGTGCCATGGCTACCTCTATTACTGGTGGCTTTTCTTTCCAGTTTTTCCAATACCAGAGCATAACCATTTACAGAAAATGTTCTGTTTTAATCAGTTTTGCATTTTATGTTCCTGAATCAGTTTTGCATTTTATGTTCCTGAATCAGTTTTGCATTTTATGCTCCTGAATGGATCATTAAAGCCTGGCTGCTTTAATTTCCGTCTTAAGCTTTTTTTTTTACTAACCTCTGTGAAGCAATCAAGTTTATCTTATTTTTTTCAAACACCCAGCACAAGTTCAGGAAGAAAAAAAAGAATGAGACTACTCATCTGCGTGAAGCAGTGAAAGTTAAAAAGCAACCTGAGCCACTGGTTCTTGTGAGATACCAACATCTCTTTTTGCACCCCTCTTTTCAAAAGAATTCAAACGCACATATTGATCTCACGAAGAAATCACTTCAGCCGTCACAACTCAAATGCAGGGCTTGTTTTCATGCCCCTTTGTGCGTTTAAGAAGTGCTCTTACAGAGATTACTTTCATTCGTCGAACAACAAAAGATTTCACAGAGCGCTGCTGCACAGAGACACATTAGGGCTTTTTTTAGGAAAGAAAACGAAAAAAAAACTGATGTGTTTGTGATTAAAGGAAGAGGCAAGGTGTTATCAAAACTATTTAACATATCACAAACATGCACACTTTTAAAAGTTTTTCGATTATAAAAAAGAAATCGTACATAACAAGTAAAGCCCATTTTAAAGGCAGGTCAAGAGAAAAATTGTTACGAGTCCGATGATTTACTGATACAGCCAGACTTGCACACCAGAAATGAAAAGAAGGAAAAAAGAGAAAATAAATCTGAGCGTGAGGGGAAACACCTCAGTTCTAACAGACCATATACAGTGTTGGATATATTACCAGTTGTTACCAGACTTGTTTTTTTGATGAATTATTCGCTATTTAACCCCAATTGTAGTGAAACCAAAAGTAAGGGGGTTTGGTTTAAAATTAGATACCTATAAGGCATGATTAAATCTTGCTTGTGTTGTGAAAGCTTTTCATATGGTGGTTAATCAAAGTTAAAGCTGCAGTAGGCAAGATTTTTTTGATCATATTCACTGAAACCGACACTATGCTCTGACAGAACAACATAAATCAGCCGGTTTTAGAAAAAAACCCGCACTTCTACCTCCACCTAGAGCCTGTTATTTGTTTTGCAAAATTCCACAGCTCCCGGTTCTTCTGGTCCAATCAGAGCAGGGCTGTGTGAGATCTGACTGTCAATCACAGTCTGGTGCAGTCTGGTGCGCACTGACGAGCACAAACTCGATGAGGGGATGCTCAGTGGAAGTGGGGGAGGGCCATGGAAAATTTGGCTAAGTCCCCTCAAACTGTCAGACTTGCCTACTGCAGCTTTAATTAATGTATTGCCCACTGATGCTTTAGTTGGAAAATGGAAGATAAACCTAATCAGCATTCTCCAAAAGCACTCTGTTCAGTAAGAATTATTGTGGAAATGTCAACAGCCAGCTTCATGATCAACTTCATTCAGTGAGGTTAATTTTTTTCAAGTTTCTCATGAAGAAAACATGTCACTTGTCACATGGTGAGCCATATCATGTTTTAAATTAATCCAAGCAATATGTGTGGCGAGTTTATTATTAGCATGATAATTAAAAACCAATCTGTTCATTATGTTTAGTTGAGATGTCTCAAAAATAGCTTTCAAAAAGGGTGGATATAACTGTTATTGGACCCAGTGCAATCTGCATACGACCTTCAATCTAGCTGTGGTGGAAGGTTCACTCTGTTTCTCAGGGAGAGATTTATAGATAAACCAAATGCCTCGCAGGCACCAGTTAATTATCATTCTCATTAGTCGCGAGTGCATAATTAAGACAAAAATGTCATACTTTTATGTTTTTTGGAATTTAATGTTTAAACACATCAGAATACAGTAATGGCTGTAATGCATATTTACAGTATATTGTGCTCCTCTATAATGCTGGCCCTCTCTTTGGTACCATACCGGAAATTACACAAAGTAACATGGATCTACTGAGGGTCATTTTAACTGGCAATGGAAGATCACAACAATGCACAGCCCTTAATGCACTGACATTCTACAGTGACCTGAACAACCCAATATGGCACTTACAATTCAGAATTGATAGAGGAAGTGGGTAATTCACAGAGGTGGGACCAAGTCACTGTTTGGCAAGTCACAAGTAAGTCCCAAGTCTTAGCAGTCAAGTCCAAGTCAAGTCCCAAGTAAATACAGAGAATGGCAAGTCAAGTCCAAGTCCAAGTCACATCAAAGCCAAGTCGAGTCCAAGTCCAAGTCCCAATCTTTTTCAAGTCCTGAACAAGTCATCAGGTACTCTTCACTTATTAATGCCATTATTAGACTACCGATCATAATTTTAACACATCAATCTAATCTACAGTATTTTTTTTATAAAAACATATTAAAATATGTTCAATGGTTCTGTCTTGAAAGCTTTTACGATATATGCATGCGCATACCTGTGAAATATACGCATGAGCATACCTGAGTAATTTGTACAAAACGGATAGCTACAAGACACTCGGCACAGCAGCAAATATATATTGTTTTTCCAAATTGCTGCGTCCACTGTAAGGATGAGTAATAATTTGACTGATGGCATTTCACTGTGCTAGGCCACAGATTTGCCTGCTAAATGGTGACGAGAAGAATCGTCACATAGGCTACATTAGTAAATTGCTGCGGTTAAATATTTTACGTTTTTATTAGGGCTGTCAAACGATTAAAAAAAAACTAATTAATCTCATATTTTGAAATTAATTAATCTAGATTAATTGCGATTAAAAAGTACATTTTCTCCCTAAAGACTAAGCTTCTTATATGACATATTAAGCAGCATTAATACAGCATAAATCACAAAATTACTTAGTAACCACAAAGGTAAAAGTAAAACAGTTCTATATTATTTAAATAATAATAATGACACAATAATTTTGTTATAAAGTATTCATTTCTTAAAAACTACACATGTGATGCTGTTTAACTCATTTGTAAATGGTGCACTGTCACTTTAAGCCCATTGTGTGCCACTGTCCACACATTCTCCTAATGATCTTTTTTACCAGCTCCATTCAAATGTAGCTATGGCTAGTCCACAAACTCTAACATTGTTTGTGCCACATGTATAGAACAATATTAACAATGATAAGCATGATATTAAGTTGCCACAAACAGCTTTAATTCCTTTGGAAATAAAAGCATGTATGACATGATGCTTGCTAGACATTTTCTGTTTGCAATTAAAAGTGAATTATGAGCCTGGTAGCTAGTAGCCACCTAGCTACGTGGAATGCGCAATCGGCATAATATCATGTGCTTCATTACACAAAGGCAACGACAACTCTTCATGTCCATTTTCCAAATCACAGTGAGTGCAGCCTATGTCAAAGTGCCCTGGCTCTCACAGTTTAACAGTAGTGAGAACCAGATAAATCCGCAATTTCCTCTAATCTCGTCTTTGTTTCCTTCATGATTTCCCTTTATACGTTTCTTATATTTAAAAGGAGATATCAATCATCATCAACAATGACAAGCCAGCTTTGTTTTCTCTCGCTTTCGTGCGCGTGCTGAGAGGCGTTCTCAATTAAATGGAGTAGGCTAGCATACTGTAACGATTTGATAGCGACGCACACAGTTGTCCAATCAAAAGGTTTATTAGCTGAGAACGAGAGCACACAGACCAAGACCAAGACCAAGACACTGAACACAATACACACGGGGCAGGTCAAGTACACACACACACTACACATACAGGGGTGGACGCAGCCCCCCACACAAAAAGGATCACACACGAGGGAAAACTAAAAGAGAAACATGTCACAATAAAGACACTAACATTACACTCAAAACTAAGGAGCAATACAGACATAAACCCCCCAAATGTTCGCTCTCGTATCCCAGGATGCCCTGCGCGGGAGAACGCTAACACTGTCTTTTTGCGCCGACGCTACATAGCTCCCCCAACAAGCCATTGCCGTCCTCGGCAACGACCACGAGGTAGCCACATGCTAGCGTCGGCGCGCATCGCCCGCCACTCAGTCCAGTGCGACAGTACCGCCAAATCACGTGGGGTGCACACACCGCAGGAGCTCACTCAACGGGGCGCCACGCTGCTAGCAATCCAGTTCGGGCATGTTAGCAGCCACGTGGCCGACCCCGCTCGTCACCAGCTCCCTCTCAGCAGCCGCCCTCAGGCTGCACTTTCCGCGGCGTGTCACCACGGCACTCCTCCTCTCCTGGCGGGGCCCTAGGTGGCCTTTTCAACCGTCGACACTGTACCAAGCACCGGGGTTCGAGGGGGGTCAGATGAAGCTGCACCAACACCACTCCACTCCGTCGAGTCGCCGACCAGGACAGACAGGCACCGACTCCGCAGCAACCGGACCGCGCTGAGCTCTCCCGCTGCAGCTACCGTCTTCGGCGTCCCTCCTCGTGTTGCCATCTAGTAGAGCCGTCCTGCTCTGCTCCCGGCCCGTTCCACTCCCTCGCGGCCTCAGCGAAGGCACGACCCCCGAGATGGCCATGCTAATGAACTCCACACAACAAACTTTTTTTTAAAGGCGCCGGCCAACAGGCCAACTAGAACGGGCGCCCACACAGCACGGTGCCTCTCACACGCACCCAAAAGTTTTAAAGTTCAGAGTTCAGAGGGCCTTTCCGTCGAAGCTGCCCCACCGTCATGAGTTCGCTGCCCTCAGCGTCACCGCCAACCGTCTGTCGTCCAGGAACCTCTTCCTCGCCGCTCTCCCTCGGCTCTGCTCACGCGTCCCAAGACCAAGACACTGAACACAATACACACGGGGCAGGTCAAGTACACACACACAGGGGAGGACGCAGCCCCCCACACAAAAAGGATCACACACGAGGGAAAACTAAAAGGGAAACATGTCACAATAAAGACGCTAACATTACACTCAAAACTAAGGAGCAATACAGACATAAACCCCCCAAAATGTTCGCTCTCGTATCCCAGGATGCCCTGCGCGGGAGAACGCTAACACTGTCTTTTTGCACCGACACTACAATACGTTCAAGTTGGATCTTAATGGAGAGGACCCGAAAAGTATCATCTTTATGTAACATGCTGTTGGTGCATTTTGACATTGTAAACGTTCTCTAACAAGAATGCAAATCAGTTTGCAGTAAAGCTAATATTTATTTAATATTGGTCCTTCCTCTGTCTCTTGGTGCCCTACACACAGTGCGTGATGCGTGTGGTGGTAACAGCAGCACTCATCACTGTGCTCTGCCTGTTTGTGTCCACTGTGTTGTTTTTTTCTTCGCGGAAGTGAAAGCATGGGTGACTGGTCCACGATCAGGAAATGTATTTTTTCACCCCAAACATGCCAAGTCATTACAAGTCAAAGAGGCAAAGTCCGAGTCAAGTCTCAAGTGAATAGTATTCAAGTCCAAGTCGAGTCGCAAGTCATGCCGAATTTTATCAAGTCGAGTTTGAAGTCATTAAAATCATGACTCGAGTCTGACTCCAAGTCATGTGACTCGAGTCCACATGTCTGGTAATTCAAATGTAAAGATCTTTCCATCACTGATCCAATCTCTCTGAAACCCTTGTGATCCGAATCAGAAACTGTATGTCTTCATTTACCAAGCCCAATTATGAAGAATTTGACTTTGTTTACGTCCACTGTTTACACTCATGTGACATGTAACATTTGTATTGACTATATTATTATTATTAATATTGACTGCTTGATGACATCATCAATTCAACATGGCTGAGAATAATAAAATCAATATTAAAAAAATCTAGACATTTTTTTCATAATGCGTGCATAAGTCAGGGATTTCATTTTGAAATCAACAGCCTTGTTTTCTTACATGTTTTTCAGTCAAATGGAATCCATAAGGCTGGCACTTGTAGTCACATTTTTAGTTGGTATGACAACAGATATGTCCAGATCAATGCTGAAAAATCAGAGGAGGAATCAGGCAGCATCTGACACAAGCTGAATGGCTGTCAGATACAATGAATCACAGGCTTACTGTTGCATCCGCTGGGCACAGTGACTCAAAGGGAACAAAGCCTCTGTTTAGGAATAACACAATTGACAGCAGCATAAAGCAAATACTATAATATCGATCCAGATATCTTTGACTTTCTAATCTATAAACTAGTGTTGCAATTTTATTTCTAAGAAGTTTATTTCTAAGATTTGGGTACACATTGCTTTCACAACTAAATTTAAACATGCAGACAATAAAAACAGTGAAACAAAATGGTTGAAGTCAGTCTCTGTTATCCAGTGAGAGTACTTGATGATTTGACTCCCTGTGAGACAAGTGCACTGTTTTTGCATTATGTGTGTGTGTGTGTGTTTTGCAGGGGTGAGTGTCTTCTGTTCAAGCTGTTTTCTCCGCCGCCTTGTTAAAGCAACGCTGGTGAATGAATCATGTGTCCCTCCCCATCACATGCTACTTGACACCTTCTCAAAATGTGTCAACATTTTATCTCACCCCACCCCACCCCACCCAACACAATCTCACCTCACCCCACCCCACCCCACCTCACTCACCCTACCTCACTCACCCCACCTCACTCACCCTACCTCACTCACCCTGCCCCTCATGTTGTCATGTGTCTTGACGGAACACCGCGGTAATACTACCCCATTGGTCTATTTTTAGCCGTGACCTCCACTGGGTAAGCCTACAACAAACAGTCTGCTGTCGATCCCATTGGGGGCCAGGGGTGGGCGGGTTGGCGAGTTCTCTCCATAAACGATGTTTCCTCTCTGGCGACGGGCGAGGCTGGTTTGATATTCCGCGCTCGTTTGCTCCCATGTTGCCATGCCCACAGTGGCTGAGTAATGAACCCCTTCGCTGGAGCCGACCTGTTTTTTCACTTCAACACGTGCAGAAGCGTGGAGGCGGGAACACTCTTCTCCCTTTTTCTCTTCTTTTCGAACAGAACACACACCAAGATAAAGCAGTGTCTCCTTCTGAGATGTATACACTAAGCTCATGTGCAGAGAGGAAAAGTTAAAAATACGAACTGGTGTGCCGCGGGTGTGTGTTCTGAGCTTCAGTTGGGCTATATTGGTGGATGCATCTCCTCCTTTGATTATACAGTCTTTTTTTATGGTAGTGCCTCCGGTTGATTTTAGGATAGCACACAGATACAGTATAGATCAACCAACAGTAACTTGAATAAGCCTGTTGAGCATGCAAAACAAACCCACCAAAAACCATGATCCACTGAGTAACTCAAATACAGAGAAATTGCATTGATCCAATCTGCTAATTGTTTACTGTAAGTGATGTTGAAAGTCAACTGGCTCAATAAGAAGTTTGTTGCCTTGGTACATTAATGCTCAATTGCATTATCCAAATAAAAAAGGCCAATTTCCTTGGCACTTTCACATCAATGCTCAATGCCTCTCACCAGCTAAGATGAGAGCCCTAAAGAGTTCTCAGGAGAGTTGGGTTGAATCATTGACCTACATTAAAATGCTGTTTTATTATAGATCTGTGGTTAGAACCTCTGTGGTGATGTTCTGTGACACATCCAAGCAACACACAGATGTAGCCATCATTGGGGGCAACTTCACTACATCAAAATAGCTTTTTGCTGGAATTCTCTTTTAGTTTTTTGGCATTTAAATGAATAGATTCCTCACTGTAATCATATATTAAAGGGGTTATGTGTCAATCATAGTAGTAGTTGCCCTTAACAGTTGCCAAGCAGTTACATCAGTCTGAATTGATGTAAGTGAATGTGCGGTAGAATTTATTTGTGCAACAGAATGCTACGCCATAATTCCGCTCAATATCCTGTATGTGTCCTTGGTCTGTATGTGTGTGTAGGCTACCTGCCATTGCAAAGCATAAGGCTTCTCTGAACTTTGGAAAATACCAATATCCTACCGTTTAGGACGTTTAATAATTACAGGAATACATCTGAAACAAAATAGAATATGATTACAATTTGCAGGTATCTGAAATAATAATAATAAAAAGAAGATCCAAAAATCAGAGAGGGCACATTTCTCTTTTTCAATGGCCATGATGCCACTGAACATGCATAGGGTACTTAATGTTTATATCCCTGATGAAAGATAGGATAGTTTGTTTTTATATCAATTGTGAATATTTCTTCATTCAGACTTATACACCGGTATGCATTGTTTCTTCTTTCAAAACATGATTTGTATATAGTCTAATTTTCCCAGCTTTCATCTGTCATCACAGAAAGGAATGCTATTTGCATAGGACATTTGGTCTCCTCTGAAATAATTCAATGGTTTCTGAGAAGTTTGCATCTCAAAATGCCATGTATATCTCCTCCATTGTCTTGTTTTCAAGGCATCATACATCATCGACCTGTTGTTTGTTTTTGTTGATGAACTGTTGTTTGTTTTTGTTGATGAACTGTTTCTCCACCCTGAGGTGCACAGTTATTTTTCTCTTCCCTTCATTTTGCCCTCTGAGATGAATTGTGAATGAAAGTAGCAGAGATATGTTGTTTGTTCAGATCAATATTTACTCCTATCTGGCCAACAAGCACCGTCGATTACGTGCCTACTTCATTTAAGTGCGAATGCAATCTAATTATTCGCATGCGGTGCTGTTTTTCATCCTTGATTCTGTGTATAATTTCAAAGTGTGGACATTCATCATGTAAGACTGGAGGCCCTGCCCCTGGCTCATCTCACAGTTCCATTTGGGTTGGTGTAATTCTGAATGCCAACACCAGAAGGACGAACGAATGGAGACATGATTTTGTGTGCTGAGCGTGTGTGCCGTTATGTTGTCTTGTGAGGTCCCCTCATGATTTTGTGTGCTGAGCGTGTGTGCCGGTATGTTGTCTTGTGAGGTCCCCTCATGATTTTGTGTGCTGAGCGTGTGTGCCGGTATGTTGTCTTGTGAGGTCCCCTCATGATTTTGTGTGCTGAGCGTGTGTGCCGGTATGTTGTCTTGTGAGGTCCCCCATGATTTTGTGTGCTGAGCGTGTGTGCCGGTATGTTGTCTTGTGAGGTCCCCTCATGATTTTGTGTGCTGAGCGTGTGTGCCGGTATGTTGTCTTGTGAGGTCCCCTCATGATTGTTTCAGGGTGTGAGAAAGGAAACTGATATCTCTTCCTGTGTGTGAAAGAGCAATGAATACAACTCTAAATTGGAGGGCCCTGCAGGCTTGACCATTCTGCCTAACCAGTTCGGTGTGTCTGACCAGTATGCCTGAGTTGGAAGCTCTGTAAAATGAAAAAAAAAACGTTAGAGGTCTTTTGAATGTGTCAAGAGCGGCCTCTATATTCATGCAAGGTATGATCATGGCCTCAAATAGACTATTTTTGTTATACTGTTTTAATATGTTCATTTGTTATTTTAGTGTGTGTACTGTAGGTTCAAAGATTTTTTTCATAAAGCAGAACTAATTATCAGTATTAATCGTGTAATTGTCAGAGTACTGTCACTGTCACATTCTTCTTATAAGTTTTGTTTTCACAATTTCCCATCAATTTTGAGTTAATTTAGCATGTGTCGTTACTGTAATTGGGGGATGACATGGGTAGGTTTACAATCAGGTCAGGCACTTGACATTATGTATCTACCTCAACATTTTGTGATTGTGTTGGATAATTGTATATTATTATCAATGACTAGATTTAACAGCACCTAAACAGTTGCACAACAGTGTAAAAATGTTGTGTTAGCACAAACATTTTTTCAGTCATAATAAATGTATTTATGTTATAATGTTTTTGTACTTTGTATCTTATATGTTCTAGTGACGTATACAATATTGTACTGTATGTTTATTATGTTTAAATTAAATGTGTTCATAGCTAGAAAAATTGTGTGTTCATGAGATCAGCTCAGATAAAAAATATGGATCCCCTTGTAACATGTTTGCTTTTTTCTGTTGTTTTTACAGAGAACGCATAAATACAGTAGGTTAGTAGAAATGCTTATCAACCATGGTTGAGCAAGAATGAGAATATCAGGTGAATGTTTCTATATGTAGTCCTAATTTAGTGATAAATAACCTTGCCAGATTTGTAATGATAGTGAAGTTATTTTGCAGAAGAAGAAGAAAAACAACAACAACAACAACAGCAACAACAGCAAAATATTTATAATGTTTTATCCAGGAATAATAATAAACACTACACATTTGCAACAAATATTGAACCACACACTGATGGTGAAAAACAACAGTTGTTTCCGATGTCCAATTCAACACACCTATATGTGTCATAGCATACATTTATATCCTTTAATGGATGTAGACTAAACAAACAAACAAAAATCAGGGGATTTCATGTTAGGCCTTGTGAAACAAAGTGCTTACCCTGATTGTAAAACTACAGCCAGGGAAAGATGTAAGTATATGCATCGCTCATCGGAATTAAGTATAAGCAAGCAATGGAAAAGAAGCCCACATAGATTAGATTTTTCATCAACATTTATTTTCTCTGGATTTGAATGTGATTTGATCTTCTTGAAAGCATGTTTGTATACCGTATGGTTACCACTCCATGACTTTCCTGACTACCCTCCTACTGTCTGTACAAAATTATGTCTGATGGATGGGTATGCCACCCTTAAAACAGAGTAGATGTATAACTGACTGCACAAATGGGTAATTATTGCTCTCTCACCATTACTCTCATTCAAAAGTGGCTTGAGTGACAGTGCACGTGTACATAATCAGCATTTAGATTAGTTGTAATTTTAGCACTTACCATACATTCACCCATTATTGTATGTGACAGATCTATATTTGCTGAATTGCCATAATGTGCAATTGTGGGTACATTTCTTGACAAGAATTTTACAATTCTGCCAAGCTGAGCCGATAAATGTGTCTTTAATCTGATGCATTGATGGTCTACTCTGTGGCTAATGCTATGGTATGGCAACAGCTCCGAGCACAAATTACTTGCTGAAATAACAATGGTTTTACTGCTGTTGCGTTTTGTGTCCACTTTGGTGTCTACAGGGCTCCCGTAACACAGTAGAGATCGCTACTCCTGTATGTGTGGGTGCGCTCGTCTTCGGACTGTCAGGATTTCACAGGGTAAAAGAGGAGGTGTGCGTTTTGTGACTACTCTGGTGTCCAAAGGGATTCCCTTTAACACAGTTGAGATCGCTACTCCTGTTGGTGTTCGTCTTCGGACTGTGATAATATCACAGGGTAAAAGAGGAAGTATCTTTCAGTGTGTGTGTCTGGTGCGAGGCCCCCTTTTCAACGGGTTTAGGCTGTACAAGAGGATTGACTTGATGGAGAGGCTCTCCCTATCTGAATCAAAATCCCTAGAGTCTCTCTCTATCTCTTAGTCGCTATTCCCTGTTCCCTTCGACTTGTACTTCAAAATGTGGTTAACTTCACTAAAAGAGGAAGAAATTCAGAGCTGTATTTGCAAGAGTTGTTTGTCATCAAAATCTGAGAGAGGTCAGAAACTCACTACGGACGTCCGTCTGGCCGTCCAGATTTGAGAGAAAATCAACTACCCTATTATTTGGGGATTCTTGTCCAAATTAAATTAAAAAGTTCCTTTTTAAATGACAGTTCTTGTAACATATAAGAACTTCAATTGACCACAACGGATCTGTAACAATTTAGATTCTATCTATAAATACACTTGTATTTATCAGGCAGATTTCCGTATCCTTGCTTGGGTGTGTGATGTGCATTTAGACCACAACGGGTCCTAGACTTTAGCTTCACAAACAATTTGTCGCGGCAAATAAATTTGCTAACAAAGCCTTTTTGGTTTTTTGTCTGCCCTGGAGCATAGGACTTTCCTTCCCAAATGCCTGGCTGAGTTCGCTACTCCTGTGTATGTCAGTGCAGTATGTTTTTTTCCCATATACAGTGTCTTAGAAAGTAGCCCTCAAACGGACGCCTTACTTACCCGGAGCGAAGTCAAATCTTTGGAGCAGGAGGCCCTTGCAAGCAGGCCCGGATCTAGGCTGATCAGATTGGGGCGGCAAATAGAAATTTGGGGTGGGCACAATGAACACCCCCCCCCCGCTCAGTTTCACCTACAAATGCCTTACTTTTCACCTTAAAACCCGTATCTAATAGAAAACATGAGATATTACAAAGAACTGTTAATCATAGACCTGATTTTAATATTTACAGATTTCTAGGCTATATTTAACATTTATTTTCTATGTGGCCTGTTATGAAATCATGTATTGCACAGTTCGGCTTTAAGAAACTCAAATAGTCTACATGCATGCTTAGCATTTTGTCATCATTAAGGCTACTTTGACAAACTCTTAGTCAGCTGATTTTAATATTTACAGATATCTAGGCGATATTTGTAACATTTATTTTGTATTTGGCCTGTTATGAAATCATGTATTGGACAATTTAAACACACTGTGAAACCTGAAGCCCAAAGTTGGAGACATGCATTTAGACATTGCTGCAAATGTAAAACCGAATTACTCTGGAATGGCTAACTGTACAGGGGAATGCTTTACACCTTTTTATTTGGTAAGGTCTGCTGTTTCTTCTAATATATGGTTTGTCATGTGTTCGGGAAAAATTTGTGAAGTATTCCACCGAGATGAATGGGTAGGGAGATGGGCGCAGAATGTAACATGATAAATTAAAGTTACTTTTCTCGCGAACCGTTTACCACAATTTGCGGCCAACATCGTTTAAAAGCTGAGAAAAAGCTCTTTCGTGTGATGTGATACATGTAATATCTTTGTGAAGAGTAGGCTATCGGTATAGCCTATTTCAGCAAAGAATGGGTGAATTTGGGCCTTTTTCTTTCTTGCGTCTTGTCACATTCTCCACTGTGTAAAAGACATAGGCTAAATTAATTTGCGTTGTGAATGCTAAGCTTAATCAGGCCATAGGCTAAATAAAAATCGCTAGTCGGATGCAAAGCAGAATATAGAAAGAAATGGGCACCAAGGCCACAGTGGCCTGTGAACCTCCGATTTTCAAAGGGACATCACGGCCAGCGCGAAGGGCAACGGCGTGGCAGCCAGTAAATTCCCGCCCTGCTTGTAACACAGTTTCACTAGTTCGCCCGTCGGCATGATTGCTAACTGAGTGAATAAGCTAAGCGCGTGTTTGGCATGGTAGCTGTACTGAGTGAATAAGCTAAGCGCGTGTTTGGCATGGTAGCTGTACTGAGTGTATAAGCTAAGCGCGTGGTTGGCATGGTAGCTGTACTGAGTGTATAAGCTAAGCGCGTGTTTGGCATGGTAGCTGTACTGAGTGAATAAGCTAAGCGCGTGTTTGGCATGGTAGCTATACTGAGTGAATAAGCTAAGCGCGTGGTTGGCATGGTAGCTGTACTGAGTGTATAAGCTAAGCGCGTGGTTGGCATGGTAGCTGGCCGTGGTCATGGAATGCCTGAAGCGGAGATGGCGATAGAGCGATGGCCGCTTGCACCCCCCAATGTAAGGAAGATGCGTAACTGGACTATCAGTGAAATGGAGGAGTAAGGGGAGGAGGAGGTAGGAGGAACATGCACATTAGCTAAAAACAAACCTTATTCAAACGAGAATATACAAAAAAGGTCTTTATTTAAACCAGCAACAAGAATCTATATTACATCTAGTAGCCTATAACCTTTATGGAAATATAGCTAAGCCCGCTCTACTGAAGTATGAAACAGCAAGTGATGCACTCAGTGTGGAATGGTAGGGGAACGCGTCGCTGCTGCTCCAGTAGCTTATTTATACTATCCAACCAGCAAATCAGCACCCTCGAAATTCAGACGGGACGAATTAGAAAAGTGTGATTGGCAGATTCAATAGCTGTCAATTAAAATTGACCAATTAGGTGGGGCAGAAGAAATATTTGGAGGGGCATTGCCCCTCCCAGTCCTATTCTAGATCCGGCCATGATTGCAAGGCATCCGGGGTTCTCAGCAACACAGGAGAGTCAGAAAAAAAAAAAAAAAAAAAAAAACGCTAGACGGTCTTTTTACGAACTCCTAATCAAAGGTTAGGATTTTGACTTTTATTAAATACAAACAGCTGGTACATTATGTTCTGTCTTTACATTTTGTTCAAAGCACATCTCATTTGGCATAACATACTTTAATTCTAACACAACCTTTTTATATCTAAGCAAACACATTTTATGTAAATATTAGCAAAACACTTTAAGTTTTATAAGCAAACTTTCTTATATGTTCAATAAAAACACTCTCTACATTTAAGCAAAATCATAACAGGTTATTCTAGCAAAAACAATTTATGTTTTTAATTAAGACACACTCCAATTCTAAGCTTCTAAGTTTTTAAACATTATAAGTCTAACTTGTTTCACACTGGTTGTCTATCATTATCTTGCCGCATTTGCACATTTTTATTTGTTTTAGAGCAAGCTGGATTTAAGCAGTTATATGACTAAAAATCTTATGATTCTGATTATTAATTATCACATCTTCATATTGTAAAGTCACGCTACACTGCTCATGATGAGGTGGAACCTTCTTCACTTAGGACGACATGAAGAGGATAGTTTTCTTTCTATATAATCATTAAAGCAGAAATTGGATTATTTCATCCAAACTGTATAACTGAAGTTTCCCTCCATACAAGTTTTTTTTTTTTTTTTTTAATTAATTAATCAAACCAGCAATATCTAAAGTGGGGATATTTACAGTTTGTCCCAGTCTCTTTGGTGGATTTCTAAAATCATCATTCATTTACTCAACAGTGAGTGCATTTATTGAAGTTCTGCAAACTGCATAACCCAGTGGATTACCTGCAAAAGCATGTAATTTGCTCTTCAGGCTTAGTTTGTGCCTTAAAAGCAAATACGTATGCCAATCAACATGTCAGTGCAGTCAGAATATAACATTCCTGTGTCATTGTTATGAATAAGACAGTCAAAATGCTTAGCCATGATGTCAATATTGCAGTTCACTCTGTAGGCACATGCAAATGCATAAGGCTATAGTGTTTCATTGTACACATTACTGTATGTGGGAGATTGTATGGGATCGAGTTCCATATTTACTGTACACTTTTGTACTATAGTTTGTTGCCAGACCATGTAATCCACTGTCATACAATAATAAAAAGATCAGACTGTTTTACGGCAGAGCAGTTTTATAGAAATGGCAAAATTATACTTCATCACAACAGTCATAAAAAATATGAGACAAGGAGAGAGCATAATGAAATGAAGCAGTGGTTGCCATATGAACTGTTTCATTTCCTAATTTCACCATAGCATAAAGGTGATCATAATCAACATGGAAACAGTTCAATAAATTCAGTTTTGACATTTCAAGGGTCTCTTTCACAGACCACAATAGTAGGTAAAATAGAAGTCTTATGCTCAATAATGAAACCCTGGTGTTTATGTGGAAAGACCTGGAATGCTGGTGAGAATTTCATTCTTACCTCAATCTCAAGAGCGTCAAGAATGATTCTTTAGCCAGAGGAGGACATCAAGACAACAGTGGGCCATTGGTTAAGTGAAGCCAGGGGAGACTGACACAAATTGTGCAGTGTAAGCAATGGGCCATAAGTGGTCAACAGCCCAGAACAACATTGGTCCTAATAGACTCATAAAGGAAATATGCCCAAAAGATCATTTCTTCAGGTGATTGGGTATCCCATTTACCTGTGCAGTCAGCTCCTTCTACATTTGTAGCACACACCACAAGCTAGTATAGTGAGCAGTGATGTCATGTCAGTTCTTCATACATACACTGAATATATATATATATATATATATATATATATATATATATATATATATATATATATATATATATATATATATATATATATATATATATTCAGTCATTACAATTTCAAGCATTCACAATAATATTTAATAATAATAATAACCCTTTTGCGCGATGCTACCATGTCAGGGTTTTTCTCAAAACAAAACAAACATTGCACATATCAGTAAAACCCACTATACCCATCCTAAAATCACCACTGGTTTAAATGACTATATTCAGGGCAGTTTAAGTGTGACATTTGTCATTTGAAGCACCCCCTGAATCCTACAGGCAAACAGAGATGTCCAGCTGGGAGCTTGCTGACGTTGCTGTGGGGACTGAGAGCAGTGGAGCAGCTACTATCCTCCTGCATGGGATGATGGATTCGGGCACTGTTGCTACCTTGTCTGCCTGAGGGGTCACTGTGGTCATTTTATCTCCATTATGTCCGCCTGAGGGGCCACTCTCTGTCTCAGACCCTTCCCGTTAATAAAGGCTCAGGCCAGAAGGAGGAGAAATCCCTCATTACAAGTGGATCCCATGCTGCATCACCACATCTACAATAATATGTGTGTGTGTGTGTGTGTGTGTGTGTGTGTGTGTGTTTTAACACTATGAACCACTATGAACCCATGGTATTATCCTGGGATGGAGATATTAGCGTTTAGGTCTACATGCTTCAACAAAATACTGATATTCTGTTGGCTGAAATTGCAATTAAGCCACCATACAACTTCAAGCTCATAATGACTCTCCAGCTATCCATGTAAAATGTGGTATTTGAATGATTCTCACGTACTGTAGAGCTTGAACGTACACCACTGTGGCCTGTTAGAGAAGGGATCTGGCAAACGCAAAGATGTGTGCGTGTGTGTGTGTGTGTGTGTGAGTGAGTGAATGTGTGTGTGTGTATAGGGGGTGTAGGGTTTGATATAAGATGGGTTTTTCACTTGAACTGACAGAATTGAACTTCCTTGAGCAACTGTATTCAATATATCATATAGAGATGAATGGTAGAACACACCCAAACATGACAATTCTGCCATAATTTCATGCCAGTAATCAGATCAAAGTCTGTGCATAATAAACTGACTAATCTGTTGATACCAGTTTATATTGCATATAGACAAGCAAATCTGATTACGAAAAATATTTAAGTTCATAATGACAGAATGACATAGTATTTCTCATATAAGCCTTAGTACAAAACTGGCTAACTTCCCATATGTAATCTACTAAAGGGAATCAGGTTTAATCTGATAATAACATACATTAATGCTACATACAATATTCATGCAAAAGGATGTCATTTGCACTTTTCAAAGTTGAATGTTTATCAACGCTATTCAGTGTTCATGATGTTACACGTTAGTATAATTTTCAATGAGAGGCTGGTAATTTTAATAGATTATGATGCTTTCCTAGAGCTGATTAAAGAGACAGCAATATGTGTTGTAAAGAAAGAAAAATATTGGTCGAGGTCCTCAGCTATACCCTTCAAAAAATACATATTAGGCAAATATGGCAGGGCCAAGCCAACTGGAGTGCAGTGTTATAGTGGAAATCATTCCAGTGATCAGTGAACATCTGAAAATGAAAGCCATCATATGCTGCTTTGGACTTGTGGCCTTGCTGCACAGTGCGCTGGGTAAATGGCATTTACTTTGTGAGAAAATTGCTCTTTGGTAGACACTATTTTGCAAAATAATTAGATCACTGGTGAATGTTTATATCTATCTATAAGATTATTATTTTTTAAAATGTTCAGTTTCTAGTTTCACCTTGTCTTGTTTGTGATGCCTACCAGATCTGCAGGGTTGATCTGGTTTGTTTTTCCTCAGCATTCATTTATCATATCTCTGATATTTTCCTTCAGAGGAATTATTGAACAACAATAATATACATTAAGTGAATGTGAAACTTAGTAGTCAGAACGTCTTGCTGCTCCCTCGGGTACTGATGTTATGCCAGTGCACTGAGATGTAAACCAGTTAATAATACTAAGAAAATATAGCTAGATTGTTCTTTAATGGATGGATAACAATAACATATTGCACATAGACATGGCAGATAGAAATGAAACCTTAACATGCACCAACTAAATCAAAAACTTGGTTGAAATAAGAGTGCATATGTTCAATAGGTAATACTGTAGTGTACATTTCATAAAGATCCTTTATCCATGAAGAGCTCTTTTCTAACACGCCATAAGTCCATTTTTGAAAACATTAATAAGTCATGTTATTTAATTGTGTATTTGAATTGTGTATCAATAAATGTGCAGTTATGTTGTTTTGATTGAGTAAAGATATATCAAATGACAGTAATCCAATTACAGTTCCACTGAAATTACTTGGAAAACAAAATAAAAAAAAATATATATATATTGATAAAAAAAATGCATTGAAATGTTGGAGATAACGTTTTGGAAAAGAGCTCTTCATATAAGACATCTCTCCTTTTCATGTTGAATGAAAAAGTGCTAAATATACTTATTCATTAGGACCTGCACTATGAGAAATACCCAAATGTGTTTGGACAAATGATGCAGTATGCCAGGAAATATTTACACAAATCATCAGGAATCAGTAACCTATGTCATATCTCGCTTGTCTTTAGCCACGGTAACAAACTTAATAGTCATCAACCATTCACTTTTTTTTCGACCTTTACACAAATATAGACACAGGACAAACAAGCAATGTTTGTTCCATTCCGAGAAAACAATACATGTTTATGTAAACTCCCCTCGACTGTAGGAACAAGCACTCAACTGAACAGCAGGAGTAGCCCAACTCAAACTGGGCCCGACCAGAGCCTGTGTTATTGAACAAGGTCTTCCTGTGACATACAGCCAGCCCCCACGGTTTTATTTTAGTCCTGTAATGGAGGCAGTGGTTATTATTATCCCGAGGTGTGATGAATGAGATATGTGACCCATGCAGAACTGAAGAAAAGCAATTTTGTCAGAGGCTGACACTCAACACCAGCCTCAATTCACACCATACATTTCTCTATAGCTGGCTGTGATAATGGCACGCTTAAGAATCATTGTCTGGTCATGAGCAGCCATCCATGCCTGTCTCCTAATTGGCTTTGCTTGTATCTGGATGGCTGGAGCCTTTGAAGCAAAACGAAAGTTGCAGGGGGACAGTTGTTGAACTTCTAAATGTCACATCCTTGTGTTATTAGTTTTAAATTGATACCCATGATCCCTAGGAACAAGGGGAATCATTTATTGCTCAACCAATTATCTTGCAAACTATTAATCTTATGTGTGACACAGGTGTTTACTGCAACAGTAAACCTTACTATACAACACAATGATCTGGAACTGGATTTAAAAAAAAAAAGGTTTCATTTTTGTTCTAGATCTGGAACTGGTCATTTTGTATTCACTGACCCAGTCCTGTGGAACCTTGACCTTAAATGATGTGATGCTTCGCCTCGGGATCTTCCTCAGATGAGTTTAAAAAAAAGCAGCAGAACAGGCCCCTCGACATTGTTGTTTCACCTTGGTCTATCTCAGCAGCCTGTCAATTTCCACTGATACGCTTTCTCCCCCCCTTCATGTTCGTGTTCTTGAGTGGCCCTGTCGCAGAAGAGTAATGATGATGTATGGTTGTTGTTTTCCCTGGCATTTCCCAGGGGAACTGTGCAGCTGAATCTTACTCTATCTCCCAGTTATGTTTACTTAATCGAACCTCCGAGAGAAGAAGATGTGCGCGAGGCAGATTCTTGCTGCCCTCAGCAAAGACTCGCCGACTGATTCATCAACTCACACAAATGTTTATCAAGAGTCCTTCTGGGCTTTCCTACCGTTCGCACATGCCTGAAATAAACCTTAATTTTGTGAGGGAAAACATCTTTCTCTCTCCCTAATGTCCTCTTTGGTTTACTTTACAGTAGCTACGTTCAGTGGTCGTTACTACACACTCATTCAAACAGTGAGGGTGTCGTTTGTTACTTTAGCCCATTTAAGGGTTATTTCAGTATTTCTCGAGTTCTTTTTCAAAGTAGAAAGTGGTTATAGTAGTAATAAAAATGATAAATAGTTTTGACGTTTTTTTGACTGTATTCCTCCTAGCATTTGACTGTATTTTGACTGTATTCCTCCTAGCATTTGACTGTATGCTTAGTCCAACATCATTACTTTTTGAGCAGCAGAAAAACTCTAAGATAATCACCAGAAAGTGAAGTGTGTGGCTCAGTAAGCAGTTCACATTTTAATGGGATTTCTTTGACCTTCTGCCCTCCATGTTTCCACACAGAGTGTATCTTTATTATTAGACCATGGCGTTAGCTACTTCATCCTTTAAAGGAACCATATGTAAGATTGTGGCCAAAACTGGTACTGCAATCACTTTCAAATTACTGTAGAGTGGTGTATCCCCTGACTCGAGGTTGCCAACCCGGATGCCGAAACACTACTGACTTCGTGATTAGTAGATAGGTGGAGGGTGGCACATCAGGCCAAAACACAACATGACATGACAAAACACAACATCAACATCAGTTGAGGGCTGCAACTTCACTTTTTAAATGACAATATCCTGGCCGGAATACTGTATATACTGACATATTAGGGTCATTTTATGATTAATTGAAATACATTTCTTACATACGGTTCCTTTAAATAGAAAAACCTCACCTGGCTATCATGGGCGTAGGTTTAGAGTGGGACGCTAGGGACTAGTCCTAATCAATATTTTGAGATGACAAAAATGTCCCCACCAATATTTTAGCGAACTCCTTTGTGCTATTCCGACGGCCAGGACGACAGTAAAAGAAACACTGTCATTTTATTGGCTAAAACCGAAGGGGGTTTATCTGACACGCACAACAGCGTCAAAGCATAGCGTAGGCTACTTCACTTTGGGGTGACACTGGTGGAAAACTGAGCGAGTGTGTCGGTGTAAGTCATCAGCGATGTCTACCAACACACAACCCTAAAAGGCCAGTGTGATGGATTTGCAATATTCCCTTTGCCCTTCAGCATGCACATTTTGCCCCTTTTGGTGCTTTGTAGATCCGCTATGCCACCAAAGAAGAAAAGGAACATTCAAAGCTTTTTCATTATGCAGAGTCTAATAGGCAAAGTAACTAGCCATACAAACTGGCAACTGGTGACCAGGCTTTCAAATGCGGATTTTACTGTGGAAAATAGCATTAACTGTTAATCCTGATAATACCCAGGATATTGTCACAGCTAAACCTAGCTTCTGTAATTGTTCAACCAAGGTTAGGAGTCATGTTGAATAAGGGTGTGCTGCAGGACAGTCGCATAAAGCACAGAATAAAAGTTACCATGTCATTGACTGTTAATTGGGCTACCAATCTTGCAGTCGCAATAAACAATGGATCCGAGACATTTTCCTGTTCCTGTATTCTGTTTATGTAGGCTAATGTATTTGTGAATGTAGCCTGCACAATGCAAAGAAATAAAACATAAACTATGGTACATTTCCATACTCATAGAAATGAACATCGCGAGACACTTATCTCATCTATGATCTCATCCCAGAAAGATTTTCTTTGACTTTGACTTGTTTATTTGAACATTAATTTTATCTAATGACATAGCAAACATGATTAATTGAATCTACATATCCTTGCACTATGCAAAACTATTTTCCACTAGCCTAAAACCGTGAGACTGAATTGTGTTACGTTCCTCTTAAAGTGACAGGCACTCAATTAGACTTACAAGGATACAAGGATACAAGGAAGTTTATTGTCACATGCATATAGTTACTGGAAGTAAGAAATGCAGTGAAATTATGTCTGGTGTCAGCCTATTTGTGCATTAATGGGGGGGGGGGGGAGAGTGCAGTAGAAGAGGGGTTTAGTAGATTAAGTGGCAAGGGCTGCATAAAAAAGGTGGGGGAGGATTGGGATTGGGTGGGGGGCACCAACAAGGAGCATCCAAGAGCAACAGGGGCAAGGAAAAACTCCCTTACCAAGGAAGAAACCTTGGGCAGATCCACGGCTCAAGGGGCTAACCCAACTGCCAGGGGTCTTGGTGTGTGTGTTGGGGGGATGACATGGGAGATTGGATAGTGTGCTGTGTAGGTGGGGAGAGGGCAGTGTGCAATATGTGTGTTGGGGAAGCTTCCTCATGAGACACTGTGCTGTGTATTGGGGGGGGGGGGGGGCAGTGTGCTGTAAGTATGTTGGGGATGTGTGTTGGAGAAGCTTCCTTATGAAATAATGTGCTGTGTATGTAGGGTGGGGGCAGGGACTTACTATTGCAAGCAGAGTACTGTATGTATGATGTATGTGAGTGATGACAGTGAAGATTTGTGTGTGGGCGGGAGGGGAGTGGAGTAGACTTACAGACCACAAATGTGATGATATTAAAGAAAAGTTATAATTTAAATATCAATATGATGTATTTGTAACAGGACAAGGTCCACGCCCCTTGTCTAGCCCCGTAGTGCCATTGCGAGTGGCTCTTGGCATTCGGAGGCGAGCCAATTAGTGCAGAGAAGTGGCTAAATAAATTGTAACTTTTAATTTGAAAGCCGACGTCATAGCTGCATACCGTTGTTCGTCCACCTGACCCCTGCCTTCACCGCGGGATCCCTTGTCCTGCCTGCTGTGCACGCATCCAGTGATATTCCTGGACTGCTGTCGGCTGCTGAACATGGGCCTCATAACCGACCTCAGCTGATTGATCTTGCGGTAACACAAGGAGCGACAACATCAAGGCTACCTTGGTTCAAGTTCTGAACGCTGCTGTTTTGTTTGCACCCAAGTCGTGTTGGTCGATTTTACATGTTTTGTTTATTGTAGCCTAGTCTATGTTTGCATACATTTTAACTTTCACACGGGAGAAGAACTGCATACCGACGGACACTCTCATCCAGTAGTCCTTGTATAAACTGTGATGTTCACCACACTAGTGGTGAGTGCATATAGCCTACTGTGCAGTGTGTGTGTTAGGAGTATTGGCTCCTCTGATTTTCCCCTCTTGTCGGACAGGAGCTGCAGGCCAACTGGGGTGGCGGGCTATCTCGAGGTGGTGGTGTCCCTTCACTTTTCTTGCTGTGGTGCAATTTGAGAATTTGATATTGACATGTTCACGCTGCTCACGTGTGGTGTGTCTGTAGACCCTCCCTCGGATAAACTCTCCAGCCCTGGGTAAGCTCCAGCCCTGTTCCTGGCTCCTCTCAGCCCTCAGCCAGTAGTCTGAGCACATTCTGGTGTATGTGTGTGTGTGTGTGTTGGTGTGTATACATGTGTGTCCAGGCCTTGTAGGCCACTTGTGTCAGTGCCTTAGTGACCAAGGTTCTAACTGTCTGGAGAGAACCCACTCCCTATATGTTTTTAAGATTTGTTAATAAAGACAGAGTTTATTTTTGGAAACATGCCTCTGGTTTTCTGTGACAACGAACCTGTGTTGCCTGGTTGGGCTTCATGTACCCAGTTATAGTCCAATTGATTGAAGATTCTGAGGGGCAGGGCCTCAGATGGCGTAGTCGACAATCCGTAAAGAAGAACTAACCTACCACTTGCCACATATTCAAATTACTAAATATGTTTAGCTATTAGTAATAACAATAAAAAGTTCATATGAATTCCAAAATATGAAAGCCTATGACAACCATCACTTTCTGTGTGTGTGTGTCACTATGATTGCCACTGATGTAAATGATCACACAATATTCAATATTACTGATGGCGTCAAGGTGGTGGGGGCCCCCAAACCAAATCATTTTTTTAAAAATCTCAAAAGGACGACAAAAGTATCAAAAAGACGGCCAAAAGTATCGAAATCGATATTTTTCACTTGCTATTGGTATTGAAACAATAATGTTGATATCATGACAACAGGAGTTGGGGATGTGTCCCCACCAAAGCTGAGACCAAACCTACGCCCTTGCTGGCTATGTACATTTATTCAGGTCTGTAGTCTTTTACATAAAGTGTTGCAACGCTGTTTACCTCTTAATATTGGGGATGATGACTAAACCTGATATGATACAGTGTGATGCCCATGGTACACGTACCCCCCTCCACCACCTCCCCCCAACATTCTAAATAAATTGTATGCACCATATTGCTATGTAGCAAACTAAGGATAGTGATATCCCTGCTGAAAAAAACAGCCTGACCAGCTAAAGGTGGTTTGCTGGTTGACCAGCTTGTTAACCAGCTTGTTTGACCACCCTATGATGGTTGACCTGCTAGACCAGCAAAACTCTTGCGAAAACATACCTTCAGCTGGTTTACCCATCTTATGATGGTAATTCAGCTGGTTTTGCTTGTCGTACCACCTCAAGCTGGTAATTTTAGCTGGTGTTGCTGGTCTATAGTGCTGGTTTAACTGGCCATGCCAGCTTATGTTGGTCATTCTAGCAAACCAGCATGACCAGCTTGACAGGCTGGTCACCAGCATGACCATCTTGCACCAGCTGTATCCCACAAGACAGGCTGGTCACACCAGCATGACCAGCTTCCTCAAATGGTCACGCCAGCATATCCAGCTGGTGGCCTAACCAGCTACACCAGCAAAAACCAGCAAAAGCTGGAAGAAAACCAGCAAAAACCAGCTAAAACCAGCTACCAGCATAAGCTAGTTTCTAGCTGTTTTTTTTTCAGCAGGGATTACACACCATTTGAAAGCTTGGATTCCTGCAAAAATACTTTTGTGTAATTATTCCATATTTTGTGTAGTCCTTCTATATAAGAAACCATGACATACAATTAAAACACTGATAATACAACTTCAGAGTGTTACCTTTTATTTGAGATCATGATTATGCTTCTACACCAAGGGGTTCATACAAGGTAAGCCTTTTATTGTCCAGAGTGACTATTTGCACCCCTGGTTCAATTAGCCTTGGCCACACAGCTGGGCTGTTTGCACCCTGTATGACGCATGACGACAACAAATGTGTTGTGCATGCACAAAAAACCTGGCGGACATTTGTTTTTTTGTCAGCAGAAAGAAAAGAAGTCAGAAAGGTTTTGGCACTAATATCTTTTCTGTAATTTCTGTGTAATCTACTCATGTTTTTTTCCTACTGTATATTGGTCTACTTTTACACACAGCTTCACAAGACCTGGTGCTAGGGCTCAGTTGTGTTCCTCAAGTGACTTAGAGGCCTGAAATGTGGTCAGTTCAAAGATGTTTGTAACCCGGTAGAAAAAAACAATATTCTTGCCACTGTAACTCTGTGCCAGTACATCACACATTGATTCTGAAAGTTTCCTAAAAAGCTACAGGGTCTAAGCTTTCTGAAGTAGGCACAGTGCAATGTCAGGGGGAAAAGCCTAGAAATGGCCCATACCAGGTCACGTTAAAGAGGTAAAACAGGCATTGTAATACATTATGATTGTTTACAATGTGAAGGTGGATACAATAACGACCTAATGCTTCATTACTATATAAAATGATATGTATACATAGACTGTAGACTTATGAATCCTTATGATCCCTTATATATATATATATATATATATATATATAAGGGATCACTTATATCATTATACACATGCTTTATTGATACTTATAATGCTTTATTGATACTTACCAAGAGAGGCTGCAAGGCCTGAACTGATATGACTGAGCATATATGCACCTTCCCATGACACAGTTTGTTTGGTGACAGCTTAACCTGTGGTTGTGTGTGGTGGTGTGCGTGCGTGTGCGTGCGTGTGTGTGCATACGTGCATGTGTGTGTGTGTGTGTGTGTGTGGTGGTGTGCGTGCGTGCGTGTGTGTGTGTGTGTGCTCTCTGGATTTTTGATGTTATTCAGGAAAAAAGTGTCTGAAATCTTTTAGTTAGTTTAGTTTAGTTTTGTAAACCTAAGCCATTTGTAAACCCAGTTATCTTCATATTTTAAGTACTGAATGACTCATAACACTCAACATTTCAACAAGAAATATCAACTTATGAAATTCACAGTCATGATAGTGAAACATCAAATTCAGTCATGATAGTATTTGTTATAGTATTTGTATAGTTCCAAATTATGAGTATGGATTCTTAGTTTTCCTTCCATTGGAAATAGTAATAACATACAGTGTACAGTTTGATACTTTTCCTTTTGCTAAACCTTTAACAGTAAAAAGATCACCAAAGTCAGAGTTTGGCGATATTTGATGAATACAAAGAAGAAATGAGTTTTCTAACACCACATCTGGGATATTACCTTGAAATAACTATTCAGTTCCTTGTTGCATGCAAGACTCAGACATTCTGTTTCGCCCTTGTGTATGTCTCTCTGTATCTTCATTCTCTCTCTCTATCTCTCTCTTATTCTCTCGTTCTCTCCTCCCCTTCTTCCCCTATGCTTTCTTTATCTTCCCAGGCCCTTCAGTCCCTGCGAAGAGAAGATTTCTGCCTCGCTGGGAATGGCAATGGGGCCTTTGTTGGCCAGCTAATCCATAATTAAAGTGGAGATAAAGGAGAACTGTCACTCCATTGTTGTGTAGTGAATGTGATCGGGAACAGAAGCTGTGCTGCACATCCACAAACACGTAGATGGACGCCGCAAATGATGGCAAATAACCTTTTTATTACGCTTGCTCTTTTTGGTTGCAGATCCCTGGAAATGGGTCACTTTAAATAAGAAGACGTGGTTATAGATAAAACTGGCTCAGTGCAAGTGATTTGTCGTAACATTTAAGCATGCAACAGCTGTAAACTGTGCTTCTTGAAGACAGTGAATATCTACTGATTTATCTGAATCAATGGACTATATACGTAGTTAGATATTAAATATTTGGTTGTTTTGTTGTTAAATTACTGCACAGAATGTTAATTGAGTATGTGTAGATTGGTTAATCTGGATTGCCTGTGTGTTGTGCTTTGACAATAATGTTAAACCCAGGTTGTATCTTGAATTACTTTACTATTATTGGATTTTAGCTGAAAAATAAATAAATCTCAGTCTCTAGATAATGTCTTATCACGGAAGAAGAAAGTCAATGGCACAGTCTCAGAATGCGCTCTCATTCAAAGACACCATTGTGTGCAAAGTCATGCAACATCCAAGACAATGAATCTAAACAAAATAGAATTGTACAAAGATGAAGTTTCACAACATGCATTGCTGGTTTTATGGAGGAAACGCCTTGTTAGAAAAGCTGTAAGACCAATTTGATAGGCGTGGCAAGGTCACGATAGATATACAACTCAGTGTAGCACCATTACTAGTCTTGAGTCATTCAAATACCCCCCTCCCCTTTTTTCACTACTTTTTGGTTCACTGTTCCTAGAGGATACTGAAACTCATGAAATTTGGAAGGCGGGTTGCCACACTAGGCTAATAAGGAACAAAAACTGTTTGGTCCCTGGGCCACAGAACTTAAGTAATGTGGATACAGACAAATATTTGTGAGGCGACAAAGTATACTTTGTCTGTTGTTGCACACTATGGTAAAAATCTGGACATACCGCAAGAATAGGGGATGGAGAGAAATTGAGAAGTGTGATTTATTTTCATTGGATACATGCAGCACTGTGGTACAGTCATATTAGGTACCGCTCTGCGATACATCTAATTTTCTTCACTTTTTTTTGGTTCTGCCTTGTGATACAAAGCCAGAGCTGCAGCTGAGAGGCTTTTGACCCCGTGGCAGGAAAAGAACAGCTTCATGCTTGAAGGTGTTATTTCATTGTGTGGAGCCGTGACCTGTTTCAGAGGGACTTCTTGTGTCTTCACAGTTCAGCTGTCAGTAATAGAAAGGTCAAGGAAGGGAGTGTGTGGAATTGGCCGTGGAGTGTGCCACCAGTGGAACCCACAGGGGCTCAGACATCAGCATCGGTACACTGTTTGTGCTCCTCCAAATGCTTCTGATCTCCCTGGGTGAGCAGGCAGGGGCAGACTCTGCTTGGGGCAACATATTCTATGCATATCATAGATATGAATGACATGTTGTATTTGGGGAGGAGGGACACCTGCAAAAATAGTGAAAGCCTGGTATTTTTTTCAATCCAATATTTTAATAATTGCCAAGAGCCAAACAAAGTTGGCGTTGTTGATGCTGTAACATGGGGATAGTTTTTTTCTTTTTTCATTTCTATTGAAGCCCACAGCTACAGTACACATGTGACAGCTTGCTTTAATTAACTTTGATGTGATGTGCCCAGTTGTGAAAAGCTGGTGGGTGAGAACAACAAAGTATCCCTGACTGACAGTCAAACTGGTTATGTGGCTCAATGCAGAATGTGCCTGCATCGTGCCCTCCCCACTTGCAGGTGTTGTCTGCGCTGATTTTGAATAAGTTTGTAAACCCTACCCCCAAAAAAACGAACGATTCATAGCCTAGTAATGTCATGGCTAATAATACCCTATATTATTTTTGCCACCTTTGTAACATTTTAGTTTTAGTTTACCGTGGTGTATGACTTTAAACAGCGAGTGTGCTTGGTATGATGATCAGCTCCTCTAATGCAGGGTAGGACTACGTTTTGACAAGCATACAAATTCACCTTGTTCTTGCCCCATCTGAAATGACTTCTCTACTTTTGCTGCCTCCATCCTTTCTGTATTTGTTGTGTAAAAAAACGTTGTATATGATGGCACTGAAGTCTTACTGTAAGTTAGTGAATTGGCTAACAGTGTTAGTTAGTAACCAAATAGCCTACACATTGCGCTACACGCTGCGTAGGCTACGTGCATTCTCTCTCCTGCTGATTTGCGTTCAGTAGCCAAGTGCGTAATATTGCAAAAGTTGAAAAAATAAATGTGTTTATTGTAGCCTACAGAAAATAAATAGCATATCATACTGTCAGTTAATTGCCTACAGTGCAGTGAAGAGTTTGGAGAGTAAAGTTATAGGGCAACTTTAGTTGTTTTATGAAAATAATTTACGAACCAGAACATAAAGACCATGAAGCTTCTATTTCTTGCAGGTGTTAAAACACCCGCTAGATAGTTTAAATACCCACCAACATTCGTTTTTGCAGTACAGATTATTTCTAAAAGTTATTTGTCTACTACTGGCTGATTTATCAAACGAGTGCTTTCTCGTTCGTCCTCCGCAAACTACAGGTGTTTCGGTAGAGAGCCATTGAATAACGTTTCCATTGAACCTAGCCATTTATGATGGATTACACACTCGACATTCTGAAATGTCCTGCACGATCAAGGCCAAATTAAGTTATCACGCAGCCACTGTGTCAGCAGCATGAGTGCTGACGGTGACGGTGCGTTTCTGATGTCAGATTATTATGTAGGCTAGCCTACTAGACTGTTCTCACGTTGCAGCGCTTTACTTATATGAAGTAGCATTAATCAATATGAGGGGCAGAGGGGGATAAATGTTGTCCCCCCCGACGATAAAAATAATTTAGCAGAGGTAGGGATAGGAAAACCAGAGGGGGGGGGGAATCCTCACCATCCCCCCCTACAAATCGCACCCTGTGTAAGTATACTTGGCCAATAAAAACTGATTCTGATTCTGAATAAAAAACTCACTCGGTAATATGTAAGATCATGAACAGGATCAGAGTGAGCACTCCCCACCAATCCAGCACTCATACAGTAAGTCTCTCCGAGCCAGATGATACTCTGTGTCCCTTGAAGTTCCTTCTCTACTCGCCATCCCTGCCTGTGTTGACATTAATGAACAGCAATGATGTAATAGTGGTGCTAACAAACCACATTATTTTTATCATTACTGAAGTCAAAATGAGTAGCTAGTTCGGAGTGGGCAATTGGCCGTTGTATTGAGAGCTGATTGATGGTATAGTTTATTTAATGGCTGATACAGACACAGGATGACACAGAGTTGAACAGTGGCACTGGAAGTTGGAGATGAATGGAAGGGGATGTGTTGTTCTGACACAATAAATAAACAAACTATAGCTAAAGAAGTGAAAGAGTCACAGGTGTGCCACTAGAAACATAAGAAGAGCTTGAAGATGCCAGTGCCAATCAGTTTTATAGAAATGCATTACATGCTAGCTTAACATTCCATTTGGTGCTAGCCTGAGGCGATGCTATGATCCTGTACATTACATTTCAAACATTAAATGTCTTTTTTCTCTGCCTGTTTTTCTGTTATATTTCTTGTTTACTCCCTTGCACTCTAAGCCATGCCTTGGGGCTCGCTGACATTTCTGTGTGGAGAGCGTGACATTCTCCTCTGCACATCTATGCACTTGATGAGGGCAGGCAAGACAACACCAGTGGCTTTCTAACATTTACCTTGAGTCTCGCTTCTATTTCCATCCATTAGCTGAAGACTCCTGTCAGGCCAATGGGCTGCCATTAACGCCTTGGGGTCCAAGGATGCATGTTTAATCAGCCGACAGCAGCTCCAGAATAGCTGGGAGGTTTCTCTCTCTCTCTCTCTCTCTCTCTCTCTTTCTCTAGGCTCCACAGCATCAGCCCACTCTCATTCAACGTGATATTGGATTTTCAGTGCTGGTGCACTCTGGCTGACCCACTTCATTTGTGTCAAAAGTAACTACTGTAATCCCGAGGCCGTGGGGGGGGGGGCTGCAGCGCTCGAGGAAAAAGAGACTTGGCCTCTGGCTGGGGCCTGCATGCGTGTCTGCGTGCTCCTCACCTCTGCGTGCCTGGAGCAGCCTCCACCAGGAATCAAGATGCAACATTGTGTGAATGCCAAAATAATTTGGCTAGAAGTCGCTAGGCCATTATGCACATGCAACACTGTGAAATGTAAGTGGCTCTCATTGTTTGAAAGGTATCCCTCTCAAAAGAGAATCACGTCAGAATCAGAGTCAGAGGTAGGTGTATTCATTTCATTGCTGTAGTATTTGCTATAAATCTGTCCTATGCTGAAGGATATACATATTAGCATCAGCTGTTCCTGTGTGTTCTGTATCCTCAGTTTAATTAGATAAAACATCAGAATCATCAAAAACAACTCTTTGGACATACCATTCTGTGATTGCTTTTTTTTATTATTATTACTAGAAGCATTCTATATGGAAAAAGTTCAAACATTCTATATGGAAAAAGTGCCAATGTAAAGACTATATGATTATGTGATAAACATACCTTTAGAACACATATATGATTTCAAAATGTATGTTATAAACGTAAGCTGTGGATATCGGGGTTTCTAAAATCCTGGAGAGTTTTTGACAAAAAAATGGCTGAAAAGCAGCTGTTTTTGTATTTTGAAAAAATGTATACCCCATGTTTAGAAAACATACACATGAGCACAACACCCTAAAAGAGACATATGGCACCATGCTGCACATCTGTATGACACTTATGTACAGTATATGTGACAACCAGAGCCGGACAGTAACGGAGTACATTTACTTGAGTAAGGTACTTGAGTACAATTTTGAGGGATCTGTACTTTACTCAAGTATCATTTTTGGGGAGTACTCATGACTTTACTCAAGTATCATTTTTGGGGAGTACTCATGACTTTACTCAAGTATCATTTTTGGGGAGTACTCATGACTTTACTCAAGTATCATTTTTGGGGAGTACTCATGACTTTACTCAAGTATCATTTTCATTTTGGGGAGTACTCATGACTTTACTCGAGTATCATTTTTGGGGAGTACTCATGACTTTACTCAAGTATCATTTTTGGGGAGTACTCATGACTTTACTCAAGTATCATTTTTTTTGGGGAGTACTCATGACTTTACTCGAGTATCATTTTTTGGGGAGTACTCATGACTTTACTCAAGTATCATTTTTGGGGAGTACTCATGACTTTACTCAAGTATCATTTTTGGGGAGTACTCATGACTTTACTCAAGTATCATTTTTGGGGAGTACTCATGACTTTACTCAAGTATCATTTTTGGGGAGTACTCATGACTTTACTCAAGTATCATTTTTGGGGAGTACTCATGACTTTACTCGAGTATCATTTTTGGGGAGTACTCATGACTTTACTCAAGTATCATTTTTGGGGAGTACTCATGACTTTACTCGAGTATCATTTTGGGGAGTACTCATGACTTTACTCAAGTATCATTTTGGGGAGTACTCAAGGACTTTACTTTCAAGTATCATTTTTGGGGAGTACTCATGACTTTACTCGAGTATCATTTTTGGGGAGTACTCATGACTTTACTCGAGTATCATTTTTGGGGAGTACTCATGACTTTACTCAAGTATCATTTTTGGGGAGTACTCATGACTTTACTCAAGTATCATTTTTGGGGAGTACTCATGACTTTACTCAAGTATCATTTTGGGGAGTACTCATGACTTTACTCAAGTATCATTTTTGGGAGTACTCATGACTTTACCTCAAGTATCATTTTTTGGGAGACTTTACTCATGACTTTTTACTCAAGTATCATTTTTGGGGAGTACTCATGACTTTACTCGAGTATCATTTTTGGGGAGTACTCATGACTTTACTCGAGTATCATTTTTGGGGAGTACTCATGACTTTACTCGAGTATCATTTTTGGGGAGTACTCATGACTTTACTCAAGTATCATTTGAGAGGCAAATATTGTACTCTTTACTCCACTACTCCTGTATTAACATGAACATTTTTCATAACTCCATGTCGGACGTTTCTGTACATAAATGTAAGCACTGTGGCAGTAGTAATGCAATATTTAGAAAATGTAGGCTACTCTTGTACTCTTGATACTCAAGTACTTTTAAAAAACAAGTACTTCAGTACTTTTACTTAAGTAGACATCTGACTGTTGTACTTTTACTTGTAGTTGAGTAAAATTTAGCAAAGGGTATCTGTACTTTTACTCAAGTAATGAAGCTGTGTACTTTGTCCGCCTCTGGTGACAACTATGATAGTCCGTGAAGACTCATAATAGCTCAAAGTTAGCTAAATAACTTTTTTGTCCCTCCTACCTTTGCCACCTCGTTTGGGTCTGAAAAGTTGATCATGTTTAAATTGCTATTTTCCCCTCGCATGAGCATCTGGTCCCCTGCTGCTTGACGGAAGGGGGACCTGGGGATCCAGATGTTGTGTAGGATTGTAGACTGGCACGCAGGTAGGGGTGTTCGCTCCACAGATGGGTCTGTTCATGCTCACGGTCCCCCCGAGACGCAACTGTTGAAAGTTAACCGGGAAAAAGTTGATGAAGTTGCTTGAAGTACATGCACAAAACTTCCAAGGCTACCAAGCAAGGCGGTGACGTCAATTGGGAAAACACGACTTGACACTACATAGCCAGTGAGGTTCAATGAGAGATGACAGCATTTAGCCTGTATGTATCAGCTCATTCAGCTCAGGATCATGCCAAGGCTGCAGAGTGATTATGGCATTTGGAAATTAAAGAGCACTGACTCAGTCACAAAAGCCTCATTAGCCTTTTTATTAAAAGGTCACTGTTTCCCCGCTGCCTTACTGTACCAGCGTTCATCAAGGAAGAGCAGTTGACAGCTCTTGTGTTTCTTTGTTGGTTGTTTTTTCCACCTAGCAAATAAGACATCAGCCTCCAGTCATTTCATAAAAGAGACATTGTGCTTAGTTAACTGATCATTTGTGTGATTTTATGAGAGCATTGTCTCATTATAGCCGCTAAACCTCTGTCAAAGAGGAAATCTTAAATGAAAAGAGAAACAATAAAACCACAATAAAAAAGTGAATAAGTTCGATATCTTCAACAAATGACAATGCATGAAGTAAATAATGACCATGTATTTTGACAAACAAAAACTGAAGAACATATCATGTATAGACTTGACTCTACTGATTCTAATCTTTTGCTTTTATGAAGGTGCTGTTATGTTTCAGGTTCCAGACAACATCAGGACTCTCTGCATGATGAGATCACATGTCACATGTTTTTGTGTGTCTCCAGTAATGATTATGGAACATTGGATGCATAATGAAGCTTTTGATGTCTATGCAGCGCTAGTGGTTAAATGACCCTGCAGTCTGGATCATTGCATCATCTCCACTGCTGAGCAACATGATTGGATGTGTATCATTAACAGCATAAATGTCCGTGATATGAGTGTATGTGTGTGTGTGTGTGTGTGTGTGTGTGTGTGTGTGTGTGTGTGTATTGACATGGTGAGAGCATGTGGAGTGTAATTGTTTTGATCCCTATTTGGGAACAGCATCCTCCACACCGTACCATAGGCCCAGCCCTCTCCTCCTCCTCATCTTCCTCTTCCTCGTCCTCTTCCTCTGTTCTTGATGTAACACGGGCCACCTGGAGGGAACGCCGGGCCCCCGTCTCTGTACAGCAACCTCCTTCAGTTACCCCACTAAGATGGGGTGGGCGTAGAGAGAACAGTTGGGCTTTACAGCTGGGCAGAGTCCAGGGAGACCCACCATATTCAACACTTCCTCAGGACATACTTATACACAGCTGCTTCCCAGATGGGGGTATTCCAACCCGCTGGTGCAGTGTAAACAACAGCAAACGGCAGCTCTAGCGCAGACTGCGGCTGAACTGGCCCAGGAGGAGGAGGAGAGGGACAAAGAAATCTTCCCTTAACTTGATTCGCCTTTGTGAGCTTTGCCTCACTAACTTCAGCACATGTGAACTGAGCGAATTACTCAGGGACAGTTCTTTGACAAAAAATATGTTTTTGTCTCTCTCTTTACCTTACTCCTCTCCCTGTCTCTAAGGGTTCACTTCATGATGTTTTGAATGTGTTCGTGCGTGTTATTATTTCAAAATGGCCTCTCACCAGTGCCAGCTAGGGGTTTTTATCAAATATTCAACTATTAAAATCACTAGTCCTGTAGTCAGCAGTCAACTATTTGTGGACAAAATGGCTAAAGGCTAAAGGAGCTAGACACTCCTACTGTATGTGTGCAAGTACTTCACCGAAAATGAGAACTGTCCCACAGTGTAAACTACAGTAAATATAACCATCTAAAGATGAAACACTCACTAATGTGGTGATTACAACTAGTCGACAACAGGGCACTGTTCGCCAAAACCAGCCGACACAAAGACAGCTTCTTCCTCCAAGCACTCGCCCTGTTGAACGCTCAGAAATAGCCCCCACCCTTACACTGAACAAAGTCAATCAACACTGTTCTGCTCATCTACCTCATGTATACTTCAATCTTACAATTACAATATTGTTATTAATACATTATTATTACACTGAACTGCCTTGTATGAGGAGGCCCATCTGCACCCCCCCCCCCCCCCCACCCATGCTACCCTATCCCTATCCCACCCATAGTGTTATAATTATTGCAAATATACATGCTGTATTTATACCTTATATATAGCCATATTCTCCCTTCATTCTATTCTTACTGTTCTGTTTTTGTTCTTTTATGCTTTTATTTATTTTTTTTTATTCTAATATGTTAAGTTGTACTTTAAGAGTCAAATTCCTTGTTTGCAAACCTGGCCAATAAAGCTGATTCTGAGTCTGATTCTGATTCTGACTATTCTGAAAAAACAGTAAAGATCCGTAGTGGTGATTGGGGAAACCCATAGTGGAACCCATTTGTACTTTCACCTATTTATGTGTGCTGACACTCACAGCATCATTATGAAGCATTATACATCATACTATTAATGCAAATAATGAATTGCTATATGTTTTTAATAGCAGTGCAGGTTCACTTCTCTGTGGGTGAAATGAGTTCGGAATGAATTGCAGGGGTACAGGCTGTCTGGTTGCAGTAGAGTTTCCCTTTGTCTGTACAATATTCATCAACCAGAACTATTGCATCATGCTTGTATTGTGAAAAAGATTTACTTCTGGAATATAAAACAGGCTAGTATATATGTTTGTATTTTGAGGTTTTGTAGAATAGTTGGTTACATGTCAGCAGGGAACATTATTTACTTGCTGGAGAGAGGACTGATAGACATCCAATAGCTGCCTTGGCGATACATTAAAATCGCATACAGTAAAAGCAAATGGCTGTCAGCATTGTTATACCAGCTGGCCAAACAGGATTTAGTCCATTAATCCAAGCTGGATAAAACAAATGGGCAGCAGTTGAAGCCTATCATCTGTATTATCTGAGCTTTTAAAATATATTACATGACAAGTGGTGGTTTGAACCCTAATTATCATCTCAGAATCTATCTCACTGTTTCCAGATTAGCCGTCATTGTTTGTATCACATTGCACTTTGCCCTGTAAGGATGAAACAAGGATATTATTACCGTTGGTCGTAAAATATTATTTATGTACAGCAAGACAAGTGCACAAATAAGACTTTATAGTAGCTCCACATGTAAATGAAATGAAATATGCCTGTACAGCATGATGTGGTGTCTAGGCTAATAACTGAACTGGACTCAGTTATTTGGAGGGAGAGGGAGAGAGAGAGAGAGAGAGAGAGAGAGAGAGAGAGAGAGAGAGAATGTGTGTGTGTGTGTGTGTGTGTGACAGAGAGAGAGTGGGAGAAAGAGTGAAGATTAAGAGAGAATCTACCACTTAAGAGAGTGCATGTGTAAGTGATGTCACATATTCCAGGCAAGGCTTGTAGGGATAGAAATAGCGGCACTTCGGGGGAAGTGGGCTGCTCTAATTGAGGTGCAATATTTCCTGTCAATCACTGTGTCAAACACGAGGTTGGAATTCAAAAGCTGTTGCTGCATACTCCAGTCGCTGTGCCATTGGCAACCGTGTGACCTCAGTTTCCCCCACCCATTTACTTTGGGCTCAGTGCACTGGTACAGGTGGAGAAAGCGATGAAGTGTCATTGTATGTCCTAAATCATAAGTCATTATAAAGCTGAGCAGACACGTTTGCCTTGAGACATTTCCCACAAAAAAAGAGTTATCTTAAAGAGACTTTCCATGGACAAATCATTAATGATCTTTTCAAAGGGCTATCAATTGTGGATCTCATTTACAGTGAGAAGACTGCAGGAGTGGAGGATAGACTCTGCAGATCAATGTAAATAAATCTCAAATTCAGCTGTTTCTGTCATTTGCTATTAATTATCCAATCAACGGCAATTGCTTCAGCGTGGTGGGATCTCAATTTCTCAGGCTTATAGGTTTTTCATTACCTCAGTACACTTGAGCCAGAATTGACCTCCACCTTGGATAGTTGGCAAGTGTAAATCCATCTCACAACTTTGCCTTACAGGGGCTATTAGCAGACATTGATCTTGAGAAGTGCTTTCGTTTCTGTATTTCTGTCTCTTCCAAGCTTATCGTCGGGAACAAGGTAAATTGGAAGAATAAGACTTTGCTTGTGACACTTAAGCAGCTGGCGCTGTTCCCCCCTGGAGGTCACCCGGCAAACCCCCACCCCACCCCCCGACACACACACAACTTTCACCCATACTTGGATGTCTCCAGAGGTGATCCAGAGTCGGGGGCTGGGGGTTGGGGGTCTGGAGAAGCATGCCTAATGCCCAGGAACAGATTTGTGTAGCCGAGGTTGTTTTTGCCCGAGGGGGGTACATATGTCGGGGTCAGCTATTGTAAGACCTTGGATGCTGTAGCCCATATTGTTAGATTCATCTTCAGCTCTCTGGAGCAGGGCCGGTGAGTCACTTGAAGCAGGGTGACCTCACATATCAGACTCAAGTTAGTCAAAAGACCACCAAGGTTCAGCCAGAATCATAATGATGGGAGGGCACCTTTTTCTGCCTTTTTTTGTTTTGTTTTAAGAACCTCCGGATATTTTCTCCCCCCTTGTCCTTGACGTGGTATTTGTTCTGAAAAACAAAACTTTAAATCGGTCTAGAACACTACATTTTTGAGGAAAGAGAAGAGATTGGAGGACAAGCAATTGTAGCAGACGAGTAGCTGACATCTCCAGTGATGCCCGTGGCACATTTGCTAGAGAGTTAGCCACAACGCTCAGTTTGACAAGCATTCTCCCTCCAGCAGACTTCAGCTTCTCATCATCTGGCCCCCCGCTAATAGGAAAGGACATCTCCGCTAACATTGTGAATATTGGACACTGCACATTGTCCCCTGGTTATTGGCAGCATGCACGGTCTCAGCAGTTTGGGGCGATGACAGATCTGCCAGGTGGCACTCCGCATCCTCTGGGTGCAGACATTTCTGCTGCTCTATCATTTCTCCTGACCTCACCGAATGCCGCCTTTTTTTTTTTTTTTTGGTATGGAGAAGCGGAGCGCTGCCAGAACCAGCCTCAGCAGATGCATCAATTGTAATTAACACCCGCATGCCGGACATTTTGTGTGTCTACAGCAGAGAGGAGGTCACTTTGTCTACAGCAGAGAGGAGGTCACTTTGTCTTGCTCCGTGAGAGGAGGTCACTTTGGCACTTTTGACATCAAAAGGCTGGTAGGGAGGGTGTTACAGTGGGGTTTTCCTGCCGTGACATACAATATATTAATGACATCAAAAGGCTGGTAGGGAGGGTGTTACAGTGGGGTTGTACAGTTTGTCAGATTCTTTAAAGTTCTTAAAGTCATTTTCTCAGGTTTATTTTGCTTTAGTGGTCTGGTCTAGTAACACAACGATGATGATCTGCTGTGTCAAGACACATTTAAGAGAATATTTATTCCATGCTATTAAAAAGTAATAATACAATATATAAAAAGTGATTATACAATATATTTATTCAATCAATTGCCAAATAAGTTGACAACAGCACCATATCTTGTCATTTGGTGCTTCACTTGTACAAAACTGATCAATTGGGTTCAGACAGTTAAAAATAATTAGAGGAAAGACTCTGGCTGAAACTCATCGATTTTTGTCAGGTGCCACAATTATCAGATTTCCCCCCTAATTCCTTCCTGGATCCCATTGACAGGCTGTCCATCACGCCTGCACATCTGGGGCCGGCAAGATCAGATGACTCTTAAAGAGGTGAAAAGGGCTGTCAGCTAGTGGCAGCCCGAGACAGGAAGCTCCAAACTGGTCGCAGTGGTGCTGATGGACCGCACGGATGATGGACACACACAAAGCCCATTCTCTCTCACCAAAAGAAATGAGAACTGACAGGGAAAAGACTCTGAGTACGACTGCATTGGATTGTGCCTTTGTGCTGCCAGTTCGTCTGAGGAAATGAAGTTGACAAGTGATGCAAGTAAATTGCTCCCTAAAACAGCATTTCCATTCTGTGTGGTATGACTGTTACGCATATGTAATAGTCAACTTTTTGATAATTTCAACATTACATCAGTAGAATGGGGAACCTGACCAATGAATACTTTAATATCTATATACCACAGGGCCACACTATGTAATTAGGCCAATACAGGTAACACACCATATCAACAGCATATGGATAGCATGCACATGGTTGATGGCGGTTCTTATTTGTAATCTACTGAAGCAGTGTCTTCTGGCACAAGCTAAGGGAAGGGCGTCAGGGTTGGGAAGAGTGGTTGGAGAGGGTGTCCAGTGGCTTATTGATTACACACCCAAGGCTTTCAAAGTCATTAGAAGTCATTCTCCTCGGAGCCTGACAGCCCGAGTGAGTGATTGTGAAAAAGAGGCTGCCTTAGGTAATTGAACTTTGCGGTTTTGGAGCAGCGAGCAGCGGGCTTGGTGTCTTGCCGAAAGTGAGGTGGAGACCCTGAAGGGGGGCACTAACGCTGGGGAGGGAGACACTGCCAAAACTGCACCACGAGAACATAATCAGACAGCATCACGTTGCAGGAGAAATGAACTGGATGTGAACAGAGGTGGAAACAAGAAAACAATATGGGGCATGTTCACAGAGAAGGTGATAATTACGCTAGGTTTGACTAAATGTGGTACGTGTTTTTGGAGTGGTTTAATTTGCTTCCTGGCACCTGCTTGAGAGCAAATGAACACAATTACACCTGTGTCAATGGAAATACACACAAAATGAAGTAGGCTGGAAAAGTTTTGTAAAGTGGGATTTTTTTTTTTATCTTTAACTTTATAATGAACTCAATGACCATTTTCAAAGGGAAGCTAGCAAATAAATTGAAAGAATTATGCACTTCAACTCCCCCTATTACCGTCGGTCCCGTATTTCCACCGTCTTGCGTGTATGTGTCACTTAATATCCATTTCTATACAAACCAAGACAGCGGACTCCTAAAGAAACGGAAGCACCCACACCATAGGTGTATCTAAATTAGCTATGTACCAAAAATGACATTTTACCCTGACTCGAAGAGCTGTAAACAGTGTTGTAAGGTTGCGTGTACACATCCGCTTGGAGCTCCGGTGGAATTTTAATTTCATGACTAGAATTCTCGGTCTAACCGTTCATGTGCCGTTGAAACGGTGTAAATAGGCGACCCATCAGGCCAGCACTATAACTCCGAGCGTGGTAAACAAAATCGGATATTTCAGGCAGTAAATGCTCCCGTTAAGAACCAAACCAGATTTTGTTCAAATCTATACACCTACTGTATGGCTACTGAAAAATGTAAGGTTCATTTAGCAAATGTTATTTTAAAGTGTTAAAAGACTGTTCTAAAATCGTTGTTTTAGAATTTCCGAACAAAAGTGGTGATAATTGGGGGTGTTACGATACTCTAGTGAACTGCAAAAGCCATATCTCATTGGTGCAAAATATCAGTTTTTTAGTGCCTACTAACCCTTTTGGGTTTGTAATACCGTGAATGTGAAATGTCAAGTTCTTTAATGCTTGCAGAGCTGTGACGTACACTGTACCATTGCCTGAACAGTCTGCCGGAGAACACCGCTACACGTGAAAGAAGGCCTGATTGAAGCATTCAGACTTCTAGAACCATCAGATCAATCTAAAACTTACTGGCAATGACCGCTTCACCCGCAGGAGTGCCTCAAGGTGGGGGGCGCCCCTGTTCACACTACCATTGTTATGCTCTCACATGGCTGGGGATGGGGAAAAAACAATGGTGGAAGCATGCTATAGGTGTTAGATGCTGAACGAGGAGTGGGGGGAAATCCAAAGCTCATGGTGACCCTATTGAAGGAGAACGGTAACGCCACAGTGTGCACATGTAAGATGTGGAGCGAGAGGCACTGGCTGTAAAAACCAACGCCTGCTATGTAAGTTGGATAAAAAACACCCAACCAATTATGGTCTGCTGGTGGGCTGGAAAGACTAAATCACACGCCAATGCACAGAGAGAGAGATAGGGGAGAGAGACAGAGAGAAGAGAGAAAAACAGAGAGAGAGAGAGGGAAAGAGAGAGAGAGGAGGGGGAGAGAGAGAGCACAGTGGCAGTGGGACTGTAGGAAGAAATAGAACTATAGAAGGGAGACAGCTGTCATCATATATATACCTAAAGCCTCTCATCCTCCACATCTTTAGGTCTTAGCAATGAGTAGGATGTTTACATCAGGCTAATCTCCAGTCACTGCGTAGTCTCAGGGTGAAACTGTAGCAAGAACAGTTATGACATATGACCTGTCAGACACTAGCTTGGATAGAAGATCATTAAATCACATTGAACTTCATCATGCTTTCTCTCATCACTAGCTGAAGAAGAGCATATGGCACTGTATTTCAAATGAAGGCTTTAGAGCAGATTACAGCATACTGTGTTTGCGTATGACACCAAGTCCAAGCCGAAGCCCAGACCAAGATCAACAACATTTTACAAAGTGGTTCTGTATAGTTAGTAGGTTTCTGTGTTCAAACAAATATTCACCATTTAGGTAGATAAGGCATGTTTTTTCGTACATGAAATGTGCAAACAATGTTATGCAACACAAGAGCCCAGTCATTTTCATGTCAATATCCATCCTAGTTGTGATGTTTTTCAATCTAAGTGAATAACACAAGCTCTAAAGTGCCACAGCCGACTGCTGTCTCCATGTTCATTTCCATTTTGAGTCAATTTTGAGAGCTAATTCTGTATACTGTCTTATGTACACATACATCTCAGTTAGACATCTCATATCATTACTTCATTAGCCTGCTCTGGTTTCTCGACAGAAAACATGTGGATCTGTAACCTCTCATATTCACGTCTGTATTTTTGGATTCTCTGAGCTGTCATGGCTTGTGAGAAGTCTCAACACATTATTCTTGTCCTTTCATGCCACTTATCGATCTTGCACCAGGGTATACTATTGACTTTTGACTCATTACCAATTAATATTGTGAGAAATTAATTAATCATGAATTAAGTTACATTATTTGAATTTAATCTGTAATTAACTGACAATATGTCAATATGCTTCCCTCATCAGAATAATACAGGATTTCTAGATTCAGTTAACTTTATCAAAGTTGACTGTTTGTGACAACAGTCCTTGGATATATTTTAAGATCATCAAAGTATATTTACAAATCACCACTGATATAATTTAGCTCTTTTTTTTACAAAATTGCTGGCCTACAACAGATTGGAAGACTTCTATTCAAAATGAAACTACAAAGGGATTTTATAGTTGAAATGTTCAGCAAAACTGGCACCACGCTTATGAGTCAACAACCACTGCAGCAAGCACGGATGAGCGATTTCTTAATGGACCGTGGAAAGACTAGATTAGCTCATTGACTTGCAGTAGGCCTATTGGATCTCTTGACTCAAATTAGCCAGGCTGTCTGGCTAGACAGATGCTGAAGGCACACTTTACATGATTAGAGGGATCTTTCAAGATACAATTTTATTGCTATTATATTGTATTTCTAATGTACATTGTGTATGATTACTTTTAATGCCAAAATAACCCTCTTTCCACAAATATTAATAATAATCCTATTTAAAAACTGTTTATTGAAGTTGGTATTAATTCCAAAAACTGTCTGTTCAGGTGGAATTTAAGTCAGTTGACTTAGTTCAAGCTTCAGGAGACTGTGGGGTCATCTGGTTGTATTATGGTATATGATATCCAGATAGAGACACATTCGTTTTAAGAGTGCAGTGTGTTGGATCTTGCCTGAACCAAACAGCACTTCAGCACAATACTGAAGAATTACACTCTCAGATGAATACTCCAAGATGAGTCTCCAGAGGCTCCTTCAGAAGATGAATATTCTAGTGTGACAATGATCTAAACACTGTCAAATTTTGATTCTAAATAAGAACGAAAAATTGAAAACTGTGACCTGCCCAAGAATGTAGCTTGGCTTGAATCGGAGAGAACACATTTGGTGTGTTCTAAAGAGAGAGATGCAGCACAAACCCTGGAGCAAAGAGAGCAACAGTGCGCGCAAGCCATCTCATCAAAAGATGGACATACAGAGAGTTGAAACAGTAAAAGATGTAAACCTCAGTAATGAAAGGTGCACTGACTTGCACTAAATTCCTTCTGTGGAACCTGTACATTCAGGATGATAAATAAAATTGTTAGTGTGTCCTTTGACATATGAATACCCTACTGTTCAACATAGAAGTAATGCAAATGCTGTAAGTTCATACAATTTAAGATTATTTGACACTTAAATAATATTGTACGGCAGCATTTACTTCTGTGGTATACTGTGCATCTCTGGCATATTAGCTGTGACTTCCTTAACACGCAATGCATTCCCTTATGAAATATGCAAACTTCAACTCCAAGCTCAATTAAAAGAAACACAACTCTACTTTATCAAAGAGTGCACACCCACACACACACACACACACACACCCACACCCCCCCCCACACACACACACACACACACACACACACACACACACACACACATATGGAAATAATGGAGAGTGCTAAGGGTGAGATAAGATCAAGACAAAGGACCCCCGACAACACGGAAATGAATCTAGCTGAGACCGGTATTATGACAAATCTCCCTCAAAATGGGAGCTTACTGTGCAATACATCAGAGCAAGAGATTAGTGGAGCACTTCAAATCTGGATTCGATTGAAGATACCAAACTTTGAATCGCGTTGCCTTTTTTCCCTCTCCTTTTGGCTTTGAAGCAATGAGATGCCAAACAGTAGCAAAGAGACCATTAAACAAACACTTGGATCTCTTCAGTGGAACGGCGTCCTTGTAGGTGGGGGTGGGGGTGTTGGGGGGCTAACCTTCATGCGGACCTGCAGCAAGCCTCCAAAGACTTCTTGGCAGAAAAAAAGACAGAGGAACACAAAAACAGGACAAATAATGTGCTCTCCTCCTGTTGGACCTGACTATTTTCATGCCCACCTGCACGAGCATCCTCTAAACCGCCATCTGTTTTGTGTTTGTGTTTTGAAAACCGAGTATGAGACCTCATGCATGTTTTTTTTTCTTTTCTTATTACTGATTCATGTGGCCTTGCTCGTTTCTCTAACCTGAGCGGCTGGGGTGCCTTCAGCACACTTCACTCATGCCGGCTGGTGTCATATTACATACCAACCTGTCATGTCCTGTGACAGGGCATATGATGGCTGTATTGAACAACAGTCAACGCAAGCCCTTAAATGCTGGAGGCGGTATAGAATGTGATGGACAAGTCCAGTGTTTTTCCCCCTTGTGAAACAATGCCCCATGGCCCCAGGCTTCCATATACTGCCGTATAGTAGGTAATAGCCATGGTGTAGGACTCAGGTGTAAGCCATGGGTGGTCTCCATATAATGTAGTCATGAAAACCCTTTGTTGCAGACAGTAAAAGCCTTTAACAGCATGTGTCCCTTTCTTTTTACATTTATGACAGACAAACCTTGTTGAATGTGCTGAATAGAAAAGAAAAAGACAATGAGTCATAATGAAGATGGTATAAGTGATGTACTACGGCAAAATAGAATCACTAAATGTTAACTACACATGAGAGAACATAACACTGAACATAACACTAGAGTTAATGTGTTGTTTTGTGCCATTTTTAAATGAGCATGATGAATATGAATTCATGAATATCTGTATCTGAGTCATTCAGGCTATTGAAGCAGCCATGTGTTTCCCCCTCTGGTGGAGGAGAACACAGCAAAATATTTATCAATCATGAAAGCAACAAATGCAAGACACCTCTCTGTCATCTTCAGAAAAGTATTTAGATCTTTGAAATGGTACTTGAAATGGTCCACCAATTTAAGTAATTGGATCTAAAAAATGTCCTTGATGGCTGACAGTTACAACACAATACCTTAGTGTGGGAAAAAAAACCTGCATCAGTTGCAGAACTGCTATGTAATGGACCATAATTCATGAGCATTCTGCACTTAGAGATTCATCCATATGAATACAACAGAAACTGCTCTACAGTATGTTAATTATTTACAGGTGTTTCCTTGGGCCTGCTGTGTCAAAGCAAGTGTGATATATAGGCATGAATGATTCAACATGCTACCTTGCATCTTCACATTCTTTCTATTCTCACTCTCTTAGCCCTGCACAAAAAAGCTTTATTCAATGTTGTAAGATTAGCACTCTATTTACTCAAGGTTGCTGCTTTCTCTCACTCTCTCTCTCTCTCTCTCTCTCTCTCTCTCTATCTCTCTTTTCATCTATAATCCCTGAGAATGATAGCAGACCTCACAACACTCTTTGTTGCAGCATAGTTAGGTGTTGAGGTCTTCTAGAGTCCTTGTTGTCTTCGTCCCTTATCTGAAGCTGCAGTTAGTCTGAATTGTGAGAAGTGAAAGTTAAACACAAACCACAGGGTTCACAGATGTGTGTGTGTGTGTGTGTGTGTGTGTGCAGCAGGAGATTTCCACATTTGAACTGCGCTTTTCCTGTCACTGTTGAGGTAGTCCTGCTGTGGAATGAATATTCATGGTGTTTGCAGTGAAAGATGTATGGTGATATGTGAACCCCCTGTCCTCTCAGTTCAACCGGATCTCCCGCTGGCCATCCATCACAGACAACATGGATTCCACAGGGACAGCTGCATGTAGTCCACTGCCCGCCCCTGACCCATGTGGACAGAGCCAGAAGATATTTACCATCAGGAGCCAAACGGATAACCTGGATATATTTTGTTTTGTTTTTTAACGTATAAAAAAGAGTAATGATTTGTTCCTGTCATTTTTAACACCAGATTTAAATTTGCAATCACAAAGTCAAATGTGAAATGTTTAAGGCGAGTTGTGTTACCTATCTGAATTCACCTCTTTTTTTGAATCAAACTGGAATAGTAGCCTTTTAGCTATATTTTGGCCATTCTTTTCCGATGTCATAGCATCTTCCATGGCAGCACAGCTGTCCACAAAAGAAAGCAATGGAGCAGCATAATGTGTTATTGCCAGGGCAAGGTTTTCATTTTGGGTTGAAGGAAAATAATTTTACTAAGGAAATACCAGAGAAAAACATGCTGTAAATGCACAGGAGCTGGACCCCTCACTGACATTGCCAGATTGGTTTGCGTTGTATTTCAGCAGTGTAGATTCCGCCTCTCATGATAGCACATCACATGCACCTGTGTCCATACTCATACCAATGTTTTAATGATCTCCTCCTGTTTTATGCATATCCTCAGCATCCCTCTCAAGTCCACACAATCAGCCGAGATTCTGTTGAATATGTCATATTAGTCTCAGTAGAGAATATGCTGTCACACCCAGTGCAATAGTCTTCACAATAGTCTAGCACGACTAGTGTTCTGTGTTGTAACATTCCAGCCTATTCTGGGAGCCCAGGAGCCCATCTGATAGAGATCAGTATCTCGTCTCGTCTCGTCTCGTCTCCTCTTTCTCCTGCAGTCTCTCCCTTATTACCTCTGTTCCTCAGGTGGCACGTCTGTGGCAGCTGGAAAGTTGCCGCCGACGTGCCCAGTGCTTCTCCATCTGTGCCCTGGGTACGTCATGGTGATGACTCAGCCTCTCTCTCTCTCCCCCCCCTCTCTCTCTCTGTCTGTCTGTCTGTCTGTCTCTCACTTCTCAGTCTTTCTGTCTCTGCTGTCTCTCTGTGTCAACTCCTGTCTGTGTGTCTGTCTCTCTCAGTCAGCCCTGCCAGGGTCTATCCCCTCTGCGATACACCACGCGTCTGCTTGTTCGTTCGTTTGTTCGCTCGCTCGTTCGCACCTCGTCTCATTGGCTCCCATGAGCTCACCTGTTGCGCTGCACTGGCTCCTCAGTGAGAGACAGCCTTGCTGGGTTTTCATGGGACCTTATTCTTATTCTCTCTCCCTCCCATACCAACACTACCACTGTCATGTCCCCTTCCTCTCAGGCACACTTACGGATGCCGATGACAGCAATTACCGTGCCCTGCGTGGTCCGGTGTAAGCACGCCTGCCCAGTATGTGGGCCCTCCCCGGGAACAGCATCAGGGTTAAGTGGGGTGTGATGGGCAGTGTTGGGCAATGGGCAACCACTCTTTCCTAACCTCATAGGATCACGAGTCTGGGTATTTATGGAGATTAGTAGGCGGGTGTGGATCGCATTGCATTTCACAGGAAACTACAGACTGGAGTTCTTTTTTCTCTGAGTGAGGAAGTGAATACCACACGCGCCTCAGATGACTGGGTGGCGGGGCACAATTAGAAATATTGATTTAAAAGCTGCACGCATGAAGATTGTGTTTAATCAAATTTGGCTACATCTTCATTTGCTATGTACACATTTACAGACAGATAGCGATAATAATTTCAAAACATAATAATAACATTAGACAGCCTTCTAACCATCTATCACTTAATTATTCTTCAAATAAGTTTTTTTTTCCTTGGGTCAGAAATAAGTTTCCAGACAAAGGATAATTTGCTCTTCTCAGCTTTCAGCGTGGTTCTTTCCACATGCATACACTTAAAACAAATGTGTTGAAAACAACACAACTTGCGCTGTTTTTAACACATCTCTGTGTCCAGATAGGGACAACACATTCATTTTAAGAGTGTAGTAATAGCAGTATCATTCAGTATTCCATAGGATACTGTTCATTGTCAGCGCCTGACATATATAGACTCCTTTCTAATAAATAACACAAAGTGTGACCAATGTGTAACTGACTCATTGGCACTTGCACGTGTATGATGAATTCACCTGCCGGTATTGGAAAAAAAAGTGCAGAACATTTAAACTGTTTACTTTTATCTCACTGTTTACTTTAATTAACTGTATTTGGAATCTGACAAAGTAACACATTTTGTGATATTTGTGTGAAAAGATGAGTGCATCCAAGTGAAGTGTTACTGCACTCCCCCTTGGCAGCTTTGTCAAAGATCTTTTTGTCACAGATAATTTCACAAAATACACGTTCACATTTGTCATACAATACAATGTTAGAATTTGGCAGATACAAATGCTAACACAAAACAGTAAATAAACAGTATTATATCCTCAGTAAAAGTAATTCAAGATGAAAAGATCTTCCACAGGCAATTTTTGCCTTCACAGCTCTGAGATCTCTGGGAAGAGTGTAGACGCATTGTATATGGGGGATTGTCTTCACACTGCCCTGACACAGTGAAATGATTAATTAGACATCTGAGCTCCGTAGTCCCATGGTGGTGTGAAATTCTAGATGTTTTGAAGATGGATGAGAATGCATATAGTTAGACTCACCGGGAGAGGGGATGAAGAGGGCATTCACATAGCACTCTTACTAAGGTAAGTGTGGTAATTAGGTAAGAAATCATCCATCCAGATCCTGTAGAATTCTGAGCCGGAGGGTAACTTAGGGCTGGTATTAATCATCTTGAAGAGCCTGATTAAGTGGGTTGAAGGATTGTGGGTCGTGGGAAAAAAACAGCAGTTTTGTGGGAGGCGGTGCAACTAAAAAGCTAATTGTGCCTCACCGTCTGAAAAGGGAACAATACTAATACTGTCCCCTTAGCCAGACCTGTTCACAGCAATGATGCTTAAAATGAATCAATTTCAGTGAGAGATTGTGCTGTAAACGAGGGGGAAAAATATAATCAAATTTGAAGCTACTCTAGTGTAACTGCCAAGCCCATAATTAGATGGATAAATAAATGATTTAATTTGATCATCTGGACCGTTGGAAATTAATAATCCCATTTGTCACATTGTCAGAACAAAGGCCCCGTGTGTAAAATGGAGGAATTTCTGTAAGGTGTTGAGCGGCTCCATCTGGACCCCACCGGCTGATGACTTGGAACCCAGAGGGAGCAGCTGCTCTCCAGCCTCTCTCAAGGGGAACCCTCTTCACAACTCCGGTCCCACAAAACGACGTCTCAGCGCTGTGTTCCATGCTTAGAAAAAGCTGGAACAAACTCACTTCCATGCATTTGACGCTCCACTAGGTAGGCAACCAGCCACTGTATCTGTGTGTAGAATTGTGTACTTTGAACGTGTATGTAACCTATATGTATGTCTTTATTTAATGTAATTTATTTGTCGTGTTATTCTGAGTGGGTGAAGGATTCTGAAGAACAAACTGAAGAAACTGTGTACGTGGGAAACCTTATTACTGAGGGTCAGTCTGACCAACAACTCACCTGTACGTGGGAAACCTTATTACTGAGGGTCAGTCTGACCAACAACTCACCTGTACGTGGGAAACCTTATTACTGAGGGTCAGTCTGACCAACAACTCACCTGTATGTTATGTTGCCATAATACAATCCATAGCTCACAGTAATGCTACTTTGCATATATTGCAATTTTCATAGACATGACCCCAGACAAAAAAGTGTATTAATTTAAACTAATCGTGTGATGGAATGTTTTGAAATTAGATGAATAGTATACTCTTTATACTCTACCATCTTTAGCTCACACGCTGAGAAAAGACTTCACATTTGGTAATGTGTTTTTTATCGTTAAGAATAGCAGCACAACTTGCTGCTTGACAATGCAGCTTCGGGGGATTAGCTCTCTTCACCAGACTCATCTGATAGAAATCTATTTAAAGGCCTGTGCTCTGGATTGATCGGTGGGCCTCCGCCACGTCTGGGAGCGGCACGGCACGGCTCTGGCGAGCAGGCAGAGTGAAATGGCTGCTTGTCCAGAGACTCACAGATCACCTGCCGCTCAGACACCTGCCTGATTGCAGCAGTCTCAGGTTCTTCCCAACAACACATTACTCTTCCCAACACTCCCCCGAATACACACACACCGCACAGACACATGCACACACACACACACACACACACACACACACAACAAACACACACACACACACACATATATACACACACTCACACACATATACACACACACACACAACCTCAATGCAACCCACTGTGGAGAATTTAATTTGGGAAACAGAGCGCCTGCCCTGAGTTTCACTTACCCAAATGATGGATGAGCCGCAAGCAGGCGGATGCAAAGAGCTCTGATGTTTTCTTGCTGGGTTCTGGTGACAGCGATGCCCCTGAAGTTATTACGCTCATCGCTAACAGCAAGGCTAAAGACTTTCAGATCAATCGCTCGGGCCATTTACCTGAAAGCACCGTTTTGCAGTGACATCCTCGAACTTTGAAGAGACTGCAAAAGATTTCCCGTTGTTTGATGGCCGCTGAGTGTGTGGGTGGGCAGAGACATCAGATGGATGGAATCAACTTAAACATGCTCGCTCACCCAACAGGAAGGTTTGCGGAGGTGACCATAGTTACAGTGACGTGGTTTTAGGAACACTACACTCTCATTTGGGCTTCAAGTCAATCCATATTTACACTGATTCTGACCCAGTGCAAATCTTTTGCTTTCGTATTATCCAGAATGTGGGGGGGAAGCTTAGTCATTTCATTAGAACTGCATTAGTCTCCTCATATTAGCTCTGGTGCCACCTCTCTACTGAGGCAATAATGTTACAAAGGCAATAAGCTGCCATGTTCAGAGGGAGCAGACGTTTCCATGGTGCCAGCTTTTGTCAGGCCAACCTTATTCACAAACGGAGAGATTATTCGATCTTATTAAAAGAGGTGAACGGAAGAATATGTCCTATAACAAGTGGGATGTAACATGAGATGTTGAAAGATAATCACATGGTGGGCTAGGTCACAAAAAGAACAATATCAAGCTGACATGAAATCATCTTTCAAAAGGTTATTGAGATATACTAATCCTGGGGGAAGAGATTTTATTGTTAGTGCAGATATCAAATGTTTTGAATGTGCTGAGTCAAGGTTTTCCAGGTTGAGTTCTGCTGGTAAAATTTGCTCTTGTCTGAGGCGTGCTGGTGGCAACTGAACATAACTGCATCTGCAATTTATCAGTATCCTCTTCAAAATCGACTGTGACCATATATGACGTTAACTTTCTAGCAGTGCAAATAACAGACACTTCTGAAACTACACTTGGCCAGGTAAGGACGGACACTGCGGCCTGGCAATTATGATGATGCAAGCCTCATGTCAGGACCCTCAATCATCTCATTCCATTAGAATTTGATGGGTCACATGAAACGACTGTTAATCAAATTGATAAAGCATTCTGGCAACACCAGTGGCAGCCTGATGGGTGCCCAACCACTACGGGTGCAGGGGCGGAGACTGCTGAGAAGGAATAGGTGCTGCTCCTGACAGAGGAGGAGGTTTCATTGCAGGTTTTAACGGCGAGTCTCATCCTGTGTGATGAATATCTGCCGTCCGCCGTGAATCTTGTGTGTGACAGCCACCCTGCTCTGACGGATTCGGGGCTAATTCACACACCACGGGCTGGCTTTCGATCCTATCTGTCTTGTGACTGGGGGCCTGGGCGGAACCGGAGCCTGGAGAGCTCAAAACAACACCAGGCGCTCGGTCTCGACAGCTGTAGACGGGACAAAGTCAAACATACACTTAGGTTGTGTTTCTTACTGATGCACTTCATTAAAATTGCATGCTCGACTCTGAGAGGCTTCACATTCAGCTATCAATCAGTTGCTTCCTGTAAATGAAGGGATAAATAAATAAATAAATAAATAAATAAATAAATAAAGTCCACAGAAAATGCTCCAAAGCACTCCTTTGTTCATCATAGATGATACATAACAAACGCGCCTTTCATCATGGCCTCAGATATGTATATCCCACTCTCATCACTCTGCCTCCCACACATGAGTACGCCAAGAGTGTCAGTCAGACACTCAATCTAGAACCAATTGACATCAAAACAAGGCAGAGGCAAGCACTTATGTTAGTTCCGAGACTTGTGACATGCCTTTCATACTGTAAGTAAAGACTGTTTGCCAGTTACTTCTCACTGTCTCAGTAAGCTTAGGCCTAAATGTGAAATGCCTGACTAAATTTACAACACAGGAAATCCTATTGTCTTCGAGTGACATCTGAACAGTGGGGCTGTGAATACACCGAAGACCCCTGACTTTCACAACTGCTTCCCACAACATTAAGGCTTTCATAACCCTCTTTTTTATTAAATACCTCAGTTTTGGTTTTTACTATATCTTTGGCAAAATGAAATGAATTGTTTTGCACTCATTGTCTTGTCAGAAGAATAACACGAACAGATGAATAAGTAAATAGTGAAAACGACTCTGACAGTCACCTCGTGGCCAAGCCACATGGATTCATCAAATATTTAATAACCTGCAAACTTTAGGAAGAATCATGCATTTTTTATACCCCACTCCACCAAGGAAAATGGTGTTAAGCCCTCAGTCCATATTTGTAAAAGTGGAGAGAGGTGTCAGATATGGCCTTGTAATGTAATAGCTCTTCGGTGTAGGTCTCATACCTTGACACACTGACAGGGAAAGCCCAGGCTTTGGTCCGGTGGAGGCTTTCGTGGAGGTGACAGCTCAATGAATGAGAAATGAATGCACTTAAACAGATTGTGAGGCTGATGAGTTGCAGAAAGAAACTGGGTGATTCCGTGCATTACAGTATGTAAATTAAGTATGTATCCTTCTGCACTGCAATTACTGTAAACATGGAGAGCAGGACTGGCTCCTGGACAAAAAAGAAACCTCCCACTCACAAAATATAAAGGAGATGTAATCACTGACAGAAGAGGCTGCCAACACATATCATGCAGTGACACGTTTTTCAAATAGCAGGAATCTGACTAAATAGATATACAAAGATGCATTTTATTGAGCATACACAGTAGTACTAGCCTGACGTAGTCATACTCAATTCTAGTCAGAATATGAGTCTGATACTGCTCCATTGGGACATAATTATGGGGCGTGTTTCAACCGATACAGGGGGAGAATGCCTCTGCACTCAATTGGATAGACCTAACCAATCAGAGCAACGAAATAGCTTACCGTGAGGTGTAGGAAGAACACACAAACCATCCTTCTTCTCCACAAATTTCTTAACATTGTTTTCTGGTCTTTTCTAAGTTAGTGCCGTCAATAACTCCTAGCCTACAACACTCATTAGCGAGATAGGTAGTAGGCTATTAAGAAAAAACTGATATCCCCTCCGTTTTTAAAAATAATTCTGTTGAACACTGATATGCTACAAACATGTTGAACAGCTGTCGCAAATCCCTCGAACAGGTGGTCAATCAGAGATTTCAAACGAACGAGGGAACATGTCGCAATGCAACAGCGCTGTTTTCCCTTGATGAAAGTGAAACCATGAGTTTTCCCACATCTCAACTTTGGCCAAAGTTTTCAGAAATAATCGTTTTCAGTGATAAAACCTCATTAAATAATATGCATTTTCCAGGCTACAGTAGTACATGATAAAGCATGCTGTGTATGAGCCCTATTGGACATGTGTGTGTGTGTGTGTGTGTGTGTGTGTGTGTGTGTGTGTGTGTGTGTGTGTGTGTGTGTGTGTGTGTGTGTGTGTGTGTGTGTGTGTGTGTGTGTGTGTGTGTGTGTGTGTGTGTGTGTGTGTGTGTGCGTGCGTGCGTGTGCGTGCATGCGTGCATGTATGTGCCTTTTATATTTTCCTTTATTGCGTTTAATGAGATATAATTTGAAAAATAGGAAATGCAATTAGGCTACACAATGTGACAAGTTGTCACAAATGCATCATCTTGTTTCTCATGGACATTGACAATGAACTTTTAATACAACTGAGATGTTTCAGTGTGAATTATGCAGTGGAAATATTTACATACTATCCAGAGTTTGTCATTGCACATATGAAGCATTTTATCTGCATTAGAGCCATATCCGATATTTGTCTAGTTATGCCAGTCAAAAGTTATGCTTACATCTTTGAAATAGTCCGATGAATATTAATGTTATATGATTACAGTAACCATGTAAAACATAATTTTGTGGAATGATCGGCTAATTACTGTTCATGAGCTGTCCATGGTCATGAAACTAAAATTGTGGAGGGTCCTGCTTGAAAGCTCATGTTTCTCCTAGAAATCAATTCAACAAACACACAAGGTGAGGGGGAAAACAACATTTCTCTCTCTCTCTCTCTCTCTCTCTGTGTGTGTGTGTGTGTGAGAGAGAGAGAGAGAGAGAGATGACGGAGCTCGGGGAGCAACGTGTGTCTTTAAGAGGATCTCGCGCGCTCGGTGGGCGCTCTGCCTCTTGACGCGTCTGTGGTACGGTAGAGAAAAGGAAGGCGCTGGAACTACAGTACTTGCTTGGAGGCTTTCCTTTTTGGACGTATCTTATCACGGCAAGGATATTTACTCCGGTCTGAATTAAAAATCATGGAGTTTCGAAAGTCCTTACCTTACACAGTCAGCATCATCATGATCATCTTCTTCAGTTCGTCACGTGCAGCTAGTCATTGTAAGTAACTCCGAGAGTGTTAACGATATTCTCTTCTCAAAGTCAACATATCAACGATGTATCAACGTTGTGTGAGTGTAGCCTAAATACGAGAGTGCTGAAAACAAATTAGTGGATATGTTTGACCATGTTTAACTGGTTGGATTTTCGACAATGAATATACAGTAGGCTACATTAGAAGTAAGACTAACACTACCTGTCAAAAAAGGTGCTGAAGTTTTGCTTAATTTGGAAAACAAATCCACATGTTTTGTGGCGACATTGGTGAAATCTGTTGACTGTAACATTTTACGATTTAAAATGAGGTAGCGTAGCCTACTGGCTTTAACTTTGTGAGTTGTACCGCACTATATCTAATTTCAAGTACAGTTAATGGAAATGAGTGAGAAGCTGTTTGTTGCATGAATGAGTAGCATACACACTAGAGGTCAGAATTGCCTCGTCCAGGTCTTCTGCAGCTGACAGTGTTGTTTCGGATTGCGCCGTTGGTTTTCTTTGTCGTTTGTAACAACGTGAATGTGATAGCATATAGTTTTATTGAGTTGGACAAATGCGCACGGATTTGTAGCAATACAGTGTATGTCATTAGGTTAGCAGTATATACAATGTTTTTGTGCATATATAATGACCGAGAGTTCATAGTGTTGGGAAAGGACCGCCAATGCATTGATTTCGAGGTTCAAAATCTTCTTGACACCCACAATGCCTAAATGCGTGAAGAGACTAATGCTTGGATACTTAGGGTATGTGAGAATAGGCTAGTCGACATTGTATCGACTGCAAATTAAGTGCCTGCCTGCAGTGTTGCAGAGAGAAAAATATGATCTTATTGTGAGCTCGCTGATGACTTCTGCAGATCATGTAATAGTCGCCAGGAATTATTGCTTACCTTTCTGCAAGTTAGTTCAACAATGTCACAACTATACTCATTTTACTCACATGTGCTTCTTCATCTTCCCTCTGCATGCATTTCTCAATGCAATGTGAGGAAAAGACTGAAATACTATAAGGAATATTGTGCCATTTTTGTTGATCTTGGAAATGAATTTTCTTCAAGAAGAAAGAACGATGGGGGTTGTATCAGCAAGGACCATATTTTTAAATATAAAGTGTAAGTGTATATGCTGTGCATTCATGACAAAAAATATGAATACTTACATATATTTTTGAAAACCATTACAGAGTAGTAATTATTTTAGGATTAGCTGCAAAATATATAAAAATGGTGATGAAGGTCCCCTCATATGAACTCAGAGTTGGTTATCGCTGAAGCCTTGTATTGCATATTTACATATGAACTCAGAGTTGGTTATCGCTGAAGCTTTGTATTACATAGATGCACAATTATTGCTCTCATAACTATGAGTGATGTGCTAGTTAGTAAGCACAATTGCAGTTATTAATCCTACTTTAGATTATGTATAATAAGATAAGCTATGATGATTTATGCCATTTTGAAATCAAGATGTATTATTATAGGACCAGTTATTGTTACAGAGCCCTACACAAAACAAATCATTCTGTCTTGTAACTTTGCAGTGCTGATACAGGTTATGACAAATGCCACATCAGTCATTCACTGTCCTTTGGTGGATATCAAGTAAACCATAGTTCATGTAACCCTGCGATGGAGGCCGTAGATGCTCGGAGAGGACAAGGAAATGGATGCTTTCATATCTACCACAAAGAGACAGAATAAAGCCACAGATCCATCATGAGTGCAAACCTGTGTGTCTGTGAGTGTGTGTGTGTGAGTGTGTGTGTGAGAGTGTGTGTGTGTGTGCATGTGTGTGTGTGAGCACGCATGCACAAGCATCCGTGTTTTTGATCCGTGTCAGGTGAACGAGATAATGGGCCAGTGCATTCCCGTAGGAAGGAGGCTGTCCTCAGTGCAGTGAGAGATAACATGTGGAGTCCTTTAACCGCCACATCACTGTAAGCCTCCCTCCAGCACCTCTGGCTCTGCAGCCTGTGGAAATCACCACATCCTGACACGTCTTTGGCTAACTCCTCAGGCCTCTTCAGGTGGCATCTATTGCACTTCAGTGTGGATTTCAAGCTAATTCTCGGATGCTCCGCCGTAGCAACCCATGTGAATCAATGCCTAGTTATTGTGTCTGTCAATCATATTGACCAGGAATGTGTAACATTATTTCATATCTTGTAATCATTAGTGTAGTCATAAACTGTGCATTTAGTGAAAGGGAGAATGCAGAAATTCTCCCTTTATGGATACATTGCAGATTCATCACCATGTCTTAATTTTGGGATCAGGGCCCCCCTCCCTGTGAACTCCCCTGCATGTAGTCATGTGGGCCGCTGTTCAGGAAAGGCAGCCGTGCACACAGGCATGCTGTGGAGTATGAGTCGTAGCTCATATTGTCAGGGAAGTGCTCTATTTATGAGATCGTGCTCTTAGAACGGTGCCGGAGTGTATGACAAGTGGGCTCACGTAAGCTGAGGGGCCATAAATATGCATCGACCGCCACCACCACCACCATGCACCGCGGCTCGGCTTGATTGCATGTCATAGTGCCTGGTCCAGTACAAGCTTCTTACATTCGCATTTCCAAATGCCCTCCCTCCCCATGGTCTCGAAGGGGAGTAGTGGACTTTTGACCAGAGCATTAGCGTGATAAAGTCATTTACCGGAACTTTCCTTATGAGGTCAAACACGCGATGCTCTTAACAGGGAGCTTCCCTGCTGAGAGTGAAAGTATGATTTTGAAGGTTTGCCTTAGGCAGTCAGCAGCGGTGGAGTTTCATTATAGACCACCCCACCCCCCCCCCACCACCGCCCTGTGCTTCATCCTCCTGGTGACACACTTGAGCACGGAGGCTGTCTCCCCGTGTGCAGCGGCCTCTGGAAGTACAAGGTGGAAATTGGCCTCAGTCCACTCATTTTCCAATACACGGTGAAAGGGCTTTTTTTTCTCCCAAGATATGTGTGACGAGAGTGAACTTCATGCATTTTACATTTTGAACGAAATAGGTACATGGACATTGTAAATGCATTTATTGAGCAGATAAGAAATATCAGGCGGCCCAGTACTGGATGGAAGCACATGTTAATTTGTGCAGTTTGGCGCTTGCTGCAGGAATAATTCACAACATGATCAGTTGTGTCGACTGTAAGACTGATTTACATTAGCCATTATTCATAGATTCATAACTTGTCATGCAGTGAGTTGGACAGAGACTATTCCTTTAGATATTCTTTTGAAACTGTCTTGTGAATCATATAATGTGAGATTCTGCATGATGATGAAGCTTAATAATCCCGATACCCATATCTCAGGGTATTGAGTCAGAGATCATGAACAGACCTGTAATACATTAAAAGGGTTTACATATCTACACAGTCAGCTTGCACTACCGCTGGCTTTTTTGACAACTAGCACCACTGTGACAGGTGCAGACAGTATTTCAGTGTGTGGAATCATCAGTATTACCTATGATGAAGTTTGTAGGCAACACTACAGTTTAAATGGCTCTATCCTTGACCTTATAAAATGGACAGGTCAGTAGAAGTGCTTGGTGAGATCTTGGAACTGGATACTAGTGCATTTCACTACTGTAAGTCATGTATTGCTCTAGCTTATCAATATCAACAAAAAAGGCATCAACAACATTAACCAAAATATTATTTGTGCTAGACCAGTTAACCATAACCACACGCATAACCACGTGTCCTCTGTCCGGAGCCGTCTGGTGTGCAGTTCAATAATTGAGGAGCGTGTTTGAATCTGCAGAATCGCTGACACCATAATGCCTTCATATCTGCAGTAGATCTGAGTGGGTGACCTGGAGCGGAATGACTTTTTATGATACTCCTGCTATCGGCGGATTCCTCTCTCTGTCCTGCCCTGCCTTCTCAACAATGCAGTGCTCCCTGTATCAGGGTGAAAGATATTGCTGATCACAAGATCAACAGCCTATTTTGACTCAGGTAGCCATTGGGGGAATCTGTCATTTCATTTGATGGGAGATGGGCAGCAGGAGTAGTGGTGCTTTCAGAAAATCAAAGATATGGCACACTCAAATGGCCTGTGTGTATTTGACCAAGGGTGAAGACTGTTATTTTACTGCAGCATTTGGCTTCACAGATTACAGTAGTTTCCCAGTACATGGATGGGTACGAGTCTCTGCTTAAACAAGATCTTTGTCCCTCAAGTATACTTTAGGTTTCATCTTCCTTTTAGAGTTCAAGGATTTATTTTGAAGCACTGAAATTTTGGCAGTTTCACTTTCTACCCCTTTCTCTCTCTCTCTCTCTCTCTCTCTCTCTCTCTCGCTTTCTCTCTGCTACCCTTTATGTGTCAGATCCTCTGCAGCTTAACCTTTTGACTTGCTTTTAAGGCAGCAAGAAAGACAGGATCTATTTTTCTTCCAGTGAGTTTGGTCACATTAGACTTTCATTTTCTAAGACAAATACTTTCTGGCTCCTGGTGCTCTTTGTGTTAGCTCGGGATTAAGATCCAGTAACTCAGATGAGACGACCCACTCCGTCATTCTTAGCTTCAAACTGAAAGCATGACAATGTTGTGGCTTTTTGTAGTTTTTTCTTCAATATAAAAGGAGTATTTTTTTTACTGGCAGAACCCAGCCTCAATTGTGCCCTGTCATTGTAGCACCCAGATCACAAAGTATTATCTCTGTAAAGTGTTCTACCCTTTCGTGTCGGTGAAAGAAAATATCTTGATGTAGGAGAAAATTATATTCCATTTAATGCATGCGTATGCATGCGTGTGTGTGTGTGTGTGTCTGTTTCTACCCCAAAAAGATGAAAATATTCAATTTTTCAAGGTCAGAGACAAGTGAACAACCCAGGTCAGTGCTCTGCACACCAGTGCCTTCTCATTACGCCTGTGTTTTCATTTGATAACTTTTGATGATAGATTCTGAGAAATTATCCCTGGACTCCATAATGAATTCCTCACTTGCCTCATCTCTGCTTGAGCAATTTGCATGGTTCGACATTAATCACGTCTCGCTGGATGACTTTCTCCCAATTCCAAATTAATTATTGAGAAAGCGCATTAAATCACATTTGAGTTTTTGCTTCTTTGATAAGGCCCCGCAATTCTACACACACACAAAAAATCTATGGTCCTGGTGATATAGGGCCATTCCGAGAGATTACCCCACTGCACAGCCAGCAGTGAGGCTGGAAATCCATTTGATGAATGTGGCGGTGGCGGAGGCTTTTACATTCCTAATCAGATGCCAGCCTCTCTGATACGGGTGCTGCTCTCCTACTGCGGGGGGTCCTCCTCGTTCTAAATATTTGCGTGGCTGCTTTCTGGTAATACTGACGGAGGATTAACCTCCCAGAATGAAGCAATCAAAAGAAACACAAGTGTCAATGCCAGAATGAATAGAATTGAGATAAAGAAGAGTGGTTTCTTCAACCCTTTGGTTTTAAAAGGAGCGTAACATCCATGCATAAACCAATACAATGAAGGAAAGGCTTACTGCCTTTAATCTGACATGCATTTCATGAATTTCCCATCTAATTTATAGACAACTACCAAATCTTTAGCATGGTAGTGTATAGGAAGCAGCACAGTAATGACATCATAATGAATATTTTGCACATCAGGACAGATGGCTCATATGCTAACATCCGTTCAACACCAGTTAAACATCCATTAAGCGTCTGCTTCTTTTCTCATTCATGTTCCAGTCTTGTGGTTGATTCAAAAGGGATTCTTCACAGAGGGGTCCAGCAGCACTTTGATGTTGTCATGCTTTGTGTCATTACCACACTAGAGAGGATGCAGATAACTGTGGGTGGCCTTGGAACGCACATGCTGTGCTTGTCCCAGATGGAAAGCTCTCACCAGCCGCATATCCTTTGATCTTGGTTCTCTAGCCCATGCGGGCTAATAAGCAATTCAATTCGTGATCAGTTCAGGTTCATGCCATGTCCAAGTAACAAGCTCAGCCTTTGCAATGGAATCGTCGGGGCAGAATCACCAATGTAAGGCAGTGCAGGTATGAAGGGGGGGGGGGGGGGCAACATTGTTAGTTTGTGAAGTATGCCTGACTTTCAAATTGGAGCAGGTGATTGGATCTGTAAGCAAAGCATGTACACATATCTGCTGTGAAGGACTCTTCAGCACTGCTGCAGGAACCACTGGTTCAATAGAGACATCCTGGACGTGTCAACTACTTCTAACCCCTCGGCCGTGATTGAAATGCGTGCGAGCGTGCCACACTTTTAAATCAGCGGAGGGATTACAGATGTGTTACCAGCGCTTTTCTCATTCCGTTCCAAATGTGAGTGGGCTGCCTGACATTTCCACAAGCCTGCCGAGGGTCACAGTAGGCAGCGTACCATCTGGGGCAGCGGGCGAGCGAGCGGCGGGGACGCGCAAATCCAACTGTCAGCTTCCTGCTTGGCGGGGTCGGCCCTTTCCTGTGATCTCGTATTCACAAGGAGCTAATGGGACAGTCGCCCCAGGACCCGGCTCCCGGCGACAAAACATGCCATAGGCTAATGGCGGTCCAGAGGAGACGGTGTCTGGCCCATCTGGCCCAAGGCATCATTAAATCCTCAGACTGCGATTTAAATAGCCAGCTATTCTACTGTGCATATGCCCCTGTGCTTGGTCAGTGATATATAAATATATATCCTTCACAGAGGTGTCATCCTCAAGAAACCATTGCTAAATTGTTCCACAATCTTCCTTGAGTGGTGTGTGTGTGTGTGTGTGTGTGTGTGTGTGTGAGAGAGAGGGAGGGAGAGAGAGGGAGGGAGAGAGAGAGAGAGAGAGAGAGAGAGAAAAGAAAGGTAAAAAAGGAGGACGAGAAAGAAAGAAAACACAGAGAGATATCCATCAGGGGAGAGAGAAGCAATTTGTTGGTGTTATTGAGTCAGATTGCTTTGTAGTGCGCATGTTTGTTTTGGTCTCCGGCAGCCTTCCTAATGAGTCGGCTGAGATGCCAATCTACGACAGAGCAGATCTGTGAAGACAGCGGGCACAGAGCAGTTCAAAGCCACCGGCGGAGAAAATCCTGGCAGATGACAGGAGAGCAGAAAGTGCTGATGGGAGACGTCAGGCGGCTGAGGCGGGCGGGCGCGAGGGAAAATGGGCATTGTGAGGGTGCAGCAGACACGTCTCTCGGTGCCTCTGTGGATGACATATTAATGCAGGTGTTCAAGACCGTGGGACTGGCATGCTACGTCAAGTCTGTGTGGACATGATAAATTATACTTGTGTCTTTCTTTCAATTAGTTGGATAAACAAAAATTGAGTAAACAAACATTTTTTTATTAGGACCATGTAATAGTGACATGGACCATGGGGCTGGGCATTCTACGGCACGTCTGTGTGGAATTGCTAAATGATACTCGTGTCTTTCCTTCAGTTAGTTGTATAAACAACAAACAAGTTGAGTAAACAAACAAAAAGATTTTTTTCTGTAATCAGGACCATGTGATGGTGGCAGAGCTTGTGAACTGCAACCCTGTGACTGCTTTTTTAGTTTGCACAGATGAAAACTGTAGCAATAACACTCTGGAAGAACATGGGTGAGGAAAGCTGAGCTCTGCTTTGACAGTTTGAGATTTAAGACGCGTCACATTCTTTGAGAGTCCACTCGAGGCTCTATTTAGTCAGTCTGATGAGTCCGTTACAATCTTTCTCTATTTCTCTCCCTTTCTCTCATTATCTTATTCTCTCCCTCTCTTTCTCATTCACTCACTCTCTTTCTCTCTCTGAATCAGTATGTCAGTGCTAACACGCGAATCACAGATACCCAGTAGAAATGAGCCCAAGTGTATAACACTATGTCATAATGTATTGTTCATTAACCAGTTTCCATGCTGTCCCTAATGAGAATGGAATCACAGCTCTCTTAATACTCCTCTCCAGTGCAGGGCCGATTGGTGCATAGTGAGCTGTCAGATCCATAAATAAACGTGTGTCCTGCTGTGAGCTTTCAATAGAAGTCTAAAGTTATTTTCAAGAGTACAATCTCCCCCTGAGCTCATACAATGGCCTTTCAGTCAGTCAACACTGACTTCAAGTATCACCAAAGTTAATGTTGTTTTTGAACTTTTAAACAGTATGTAAAAATGGACTGTTTGTATTAGACCGTATTTTTTTGTTTGTTTGTTTTCACTTTGTTTGTCAGATCTACAAATAGTGTCGGTGGTTTAATGGTCTGTTCTCTATTCTAAAAGGAACTTTACTCCTGTCTCATGTCAGGATATATGGTGGATCAGGTCTAGGTTAAGAGAGATGCCTGAGTTTTTATCACACATGTTGTTTGTGACAATAGAACAGACCCATAGGTCTCCTCATCCACATGTGCCAAGCTGTGTGTATTTTATCGATGTCTCCAAGGCTCAGGTTATGTTAATGTGTTTTTCATGTTGACAAACAGCCTATAACCTCTACATGAATAACACAGCAGCATCATAACATCTTATATTGCATATTACCAATCTGACAGATTGTGGAAAAGATACAAGGGCATCCTGCTCAAGTGTCAGTTTACTGTTGCTACTATATTTGTCTTAAGAGTCAAAAGAGGGCCGGGATGAATAATATACTCTACAGATTGTGGTCTTACATAACATGACAGGGGTTATCAGGGGGACCAAAGGGCTAGTCTTCGGAGGGACTATGCCAAAGAGTCTGGGTGATTCATGTGGCTGCTTACAGCTTGTGCAGCCACCTTCTGTTTGGAATTCAGAGCAGGAATTCTCCATGGCCTACTTGCCCTTCAGTGTGCCTCTCTGCCTCCACAACTGTGAATTTCCAATGCACCGCTACTCACTCAGTGGAAGAAGTACTGATAGTGCTTTAAAATAAGACAATACACACAAAAAAGAAATATAGAATGATGAGTAGTGTTTAAAATGACATGTTGCAGAGGGTATGTCATAAAAGACTGTCATAAAAATATCTATTTTCCAGTGATATCAAATCTTTTAGCATAATATATCAAATGTGTTGGTGCTTCCTAGAGAATATGTAGGACCTATGGTTTGAGTAGCTTAATTCCGCAACAAACAGATGAAAAAGTACTCGAGAGAGTACTCGGTGACTCATAAATTAATGAGGATTTGCCTAGCTAGTCTGTTGTTTTATATGATGTAGCCAGACCTCAAAGGCACCCTTGAGTGGAGCAGAAGTCCCCCTGGTCGGGGTCAGGCGCACAGTGTCCACTCAGTCCAGTGTTATGAGCCACCCACGGCCACCAGCGGCCCAGCGGTCACAGTGCTGATGGCGGTGGAATGTAATTAATGCGTCGGGTTTTGGCTGAATCACCGCCGTTGTTGGTGAATTCATCTTTCACAGCCCATGGCCAAAATCAATGAGCTCTGGGATGACAGATGGTAGATTTCCTGTGTTGTGAATCTTGTACGTTCACCCGTGCACAAGGGGGTAGTCTCGGTGTGCCATGAATGGTGAAATGTGTCATAAAAACTCAGTTTGTTTGAGTTTGATGTTGCTGCAGTACTATACTGTGTTTTTTGAAGGGTTTTCTCAGTGAATTTTTGAAGTGGGCTAGTTTACTTTAGAACTTGAAATTTGAAAGACTTGACACAATTTCATTTAATTTTGTAGACAATGTTGACTCGACTATAATGATTATTAGTAGCATATAGGACATTGCCTTGTCATAGGACTTGCTATTGTTTGTTAGTACTGTATGTAATTACCCTGCAAGGGTGACACATTGGTTTTACTTTATTAGTGTATTGGTGTGTATGCTGTGTGTGTGTGTGTGTGTGTGTGAGAGAGAGTGAGCGTGGATATTGGTTATGAGTAGGGTGACCACCAGTCCCGCGTAGCGCGTGCGCGCACAGCGTTTGAAGCCCAATTCATGCGTCCCGCAAATTGAGACTGACTGTGTCACGCATAATCAATGCACCAGTTGAACGTTAATCAATGCACCAGTTGAACGTAAGTTCCATCTTAGCTTAGTTCTAACTTAAACTGGCACTACGTTGAAGTTTACGAGCTACTAAAATGTATCGGGTTGCACCAAACTGAATAGTTTCAACGTAACACCAGAGAATCGGTAGACGGGCTCTGGTAACACAAGTTATGACTTAAATTACACCCCCCTCTCCCTAGGTGTAAGGTCCGTCGTAGGTAATTTGTTAACATGGTTTTCTCATTTATATTGTGGGGATGTTAAATTTAACAAAGTAGGCCTACAAGTCGAGAAGAGTTACATACGCGACCGATTACACACATTTAATTTAGCTACTTGAGCAGTGTTTGAATGATGTTTGTATGCACTGGAAATCATATGGACCTAGCTGTATACAAATAGGCTACCAGACATCTACCATTACCACACAAAGCATACATTTCATTGCTGTGGATTGAGCTGTTATCAGAGATTTAATTAGCCATAGGCCTACTTGAAAGAGTGTTACCATTACCTTCACTAACGTAAACGTTCCACTGCGGTAGCCTATACATTAGGCCAAGTGGTGGCTGAAATATTCCCAAAGCACATATAGGCCCACAACAAAATAAAGTCTGTTATTTTCAAATACAGTGTTATTTTATTCCATACAACAAAGTAATTGCGGAGGAAGTCAAACCCAATGTGGCTTTATCATACAACATTACAGTGCACATTAGGCTACCCAGAACACTGAACAGTTTTTTCCCCCCTGCAATTACTAACACGCTCACCATCCTTCCTCCCCCTTCTTGTTCCGTGAACCTCTGGAGTTGTGAGTTAAGACTTTTTTTAACTGTTCCTGTGGTGTTGAGCAACTACAATTCCTGTTAATCCTACAATTTTACAATATAATTTATGTAAAGTGAATAAATAATGAAAAATAAATAAAAATGAAATAGCTAAAGTAAATCGTAAGTGGAAGTGCATCTGTCAATTCATTGAATGTTCAAAGTATTATGAATCTTTATTTAGAAAAAAAAAATACACATTGGTTGGCCTATTCATGATACTTCAGCAATTACACATGTTTAGGGGAATAGGGCATATTAATATACCATGTAAGGTGGTATGTGCTAGAAATGGGTAAACCACTATCAGTGAGTCTGCCCGTGAGGTGGGGGCATCACCGTGCCAGGCAGTGTCCCACATTGTCCCTCAGAAACATACCCCTTGTCCCCCCTTGGGCTTATTAGCAGGTGGTCACCCTAGTTATGAGGCATGTCACTAAGAGCATAAGTGGTAAGAGATCCACTGGGATAATGGGACAGCACAGATAAAACACATTTATCTGATATTTAATCTCAGGGAGAATGTATTAGTGCTTTAATGCATATAATGGCAATGGCTGCTCGCCTGAATCTAATTCTTAAAAAAAAAAAAAAAAAAGCTTGATCCACTTCAGCCTCAATGACAGTCAGCATTTGAGACATCTGCTGGCAAACGATCTGAATGCAGTCAAATCAGGTCGCTTGAAATCCAGCAACGCTAGCACAAAGGCTCTAAACAAGCTTATGCAGCCTTTCTCTTTTTGTACCCTCCCCACTGCTGTCGCCTGGGCTTCACAGACCCATGCTGAGTGGATGCTTGCCGACTGACTTAACTCGGTGGGCCTCTGCTCTGTCTGTCATTGTTTTGTCCGCCAGGGTGGCAAAATCTTGACCTTGTGTTTTGGTGGGTGAGCGATGTGCTGTATGGCTGGCTGTGGATTGAAGCAAATCTCTCACATTTGGTGTGTGTGTGTGTGTGTGTGTGTGTGTGTGTGTGTGTGTGTGTGTGTGTGTGTGTACTCAGAGAGGGCTGGGTGGGTGGATGACGAGGCTGACATGCTCAGATCACTGGCCCCCTAAGCCCCCTTTCTGTGTTGGTAGTGCTCTAATCCTAAACGGCAGGATTAAAAAGCAAGTCGAGACAAGCCAGGAAACCACTGTCACTGAGAAAGTATGTGTGACAGAGAGCTACATTTTTGTGGAGTGCTCAGCCTCATACAACTAAATCTTTAAAAACTAAAGCTAAAGTAGATTCCCTTAAGAGGGGTCATGTCACTGTTTCTTCAGCTGTGAGTTCAGTTCAGTAATATCAAATAGGATATGTGTGATGAATGTGTGTGCATGTGTGTGTGTGTGTGTGTGTGTGTGTGTGTGTGTTTATGTGTGCGTGCGTGCATTCTCACATAAAGGTGAGGGTCTGCAGTTGTCCAACTGCTCTTGTTGTCTTTCAGTGATCTGTTTTGATTTTTCTGACAAAGCATTGTGCCTTTGGGTCACTTTCAGTGACCTGTTGTTATTTCAGATCCAGTTTCACCCAAAGGGTATAGCGGCAGCAAATGGCAAAGGCCAAGTGGCAATGCTGTGGTGTCTTGCTGACAACATAAGCACTGACAATGAAAACGACCTCTTCATGTCTCAAGCTGCTAGGACTCCAGTCACCTGCTGAATATAAAAAACTGCCTCAGCATGTTGTTTTTCTTTTTTAATTGTGGTCTGATTTAACAATGCAATTAATGCATATGCACATTTCTGAAACCAGTAAATAGAGATAGGCTACTGCACAAAATAACCTCACTGCATCAGATTTAGTGTTTCTGCACATTCACACAGACACAGAGCAGGTAGATACTTGGCTCTGTTTTCAACCTTACATTTTTCTTCACCGAGTCCATTATTTCTGTTTACAGTGACACCAAAGGGCACAGTCTCCCCTACGCCCAGATGTCCAGCTACCATTTCATTCACGCAGTATTAAGTATTGTTTTGTGGTTCAAAGTAAAAGCCATGTTGGGGTTCAGGGGAGGACATGAATCAGATCCGTCACATGGCCTTCGCACATGATGGGGCACTTGATCATTTATATCCAGTAATGGCTTTTTCTTCACTTAAACTTCACTTGAATCACAGTAGGCATAATCCAAAAAGCTCCCATATGCTGTATTTATTTGTAGGATGCATCATACATTATGTATTGAAAGGGAAGATCTACTCTATATAATGTGTATTAGAATGGTACAACACATTAGTGCATGGCACTCATAATCTCAAAATATCATGCAGTGATTTAATTGAAAAACAATTTGCTTCATGTACAGTTCTATGCACAGTGCCGTCTGTGCAGCTGTCTGGCTATATTCATTTTACGTGTCCATTCTGAGCTGTAATTTAATTTGCTATTCTGCTGCCTTTCCGTCCATCCTGCAATACCACCGTGCATGATAGCATTTCTTTGGGACTTTTTGCCCGTTGCCTTATCACTAATCCTCGTTTTTTGGCAGATCGAAGAGGGAGGGGACTTACAGTACATTAAAATGGAAAATGGAAATCAGTTTATGGCACACATCAATAGGTGGCCCGGGCTGACAGCAGCTCCCCAATAACCCCCAATAACAACCCCCACCGTTTCAAAGCTGTTGGCTTGTATGTAATGTGATTCCATGTTAATTGTGGCTAATAGATTTAATAAAGTGATATCCAGCCAACACATAAACCATATGCTAGCATGTTAGGATATTTGGATTATCAAGCTGTGTGTGTGTGTGTGTGTGTGTGTGAGAGTGAGTTTGAGGGAGGGAGTGTTTAACATTCTCACACAGTTTAATAGGGCCAAAGTAAAAATCTTTATTTATTTTTTATTTATTCTTTATTTTCTCCCTGCTAACAAGGACTTGTTTACATAGGACAATGTAGGCTAATATACATTTGACCTCAGACAGAATTTTAAAAAGTTGTCTCAGTCGCCTGTCACTTATTTTCAGATATTTGTTATTGTAATAGAGCTCAACAGTCCCGCCCACCGTCGATTCTGGAAGTATGAATTAAATACATTGTCAACTGGAGAATAAGCCATAAAATCGTAACCGTCCATGGTAGACTTAAAACCAGCTATGACATGACTAAGCAATTGTACATGCTCATACAGACTCCAAAAGTTAATGAGGCATCAACCTTGGTTTGAGAAAAGAAAAATGATTTAACGGAAAAGTACTACAGTACCCAAAATCCTAATATAATGTGTAAAAGCTGGTAAAAACAGAGCCTTTGATTGCTAGACATCACCGTTGCCATGGAAATGTTTATGACACTATTACCACTCCTGTCGGCTCGTTACTCACTGGAATCAAGATGGATACCGAGGCTGTCAGAACCGATGTGTGGCCGTCCGATAAAAACTGTTTTTCTCATCTTGAGAATTTCATTTACTCAATGGAAACCGTAGGAAGTTAGTCATCTTCTTGTGTGAGATTAAAATAGAAGCATGTTAAGCTATCGTTAGGCTGCAAATGTTCAAAATGTGTAAGTTAGGATTAGGTCAACGGTGGGGGCCCAAAAGACCATCAAACGTCCAATGTTTGAGAATGTAGAGAGAGAATTCAGCTGTTTCAGTAATACTGGTGTCTTCAAACAGTATTAAGTAGACAGTGTGTACAATCCAGCCATCAGGACGGTGTGCTAATTGCAAGCTAGACACAGTTATACTGTATCCTGGATTATGGATCTTGAAAACTAGAGGGTGTACTGATGCTTACTCTATTTTCTTTTCTTTCTTTTTTTGTTATAAATAAGATGTTTTTGTAGAAACTGCTGTTTTTATAAGAAGACTGGTGTAAAAACCCACCATGCAGGAAGCATTTTTTGTCCGTGAAAAAGCTAGTTAGACCACAAATCCCTCTGATACGTCTTAACAGCTTTGAACTGAGCAAGGGCACCAGACAGAAGTTTCCTCAAGCACCAATCGCTTTTGATTGAGCAGCCGCCACACTTTTGTCCATTCACTATTTGTGTAGAAAGTCCTTGACATTTTCTGTATTTTTCCAGTCAAGGAGGAATTAAGCTGTGACTGGAGAATTGACTGTACACAGCTTGTTTGAACATTATGTTTGAGCATCATGTGGGCCATTCCGCTCATGAGGCAAACTTAGACACTTTTGTAGACAGTCGACTTTGAAGTCGTTGGGCTTCTCCACCCTCCCTCTTTATTGCTCAGAAGAAATTCGATTTCCCCACTCCTCTGGATAACACGTGCATTGTTAGCATGCAGATGGTCTCCCTCCACTCCTACATTTGCGTGGCGTCATTGGCAGAAAATGAAAAGGACCAGCTTCATCGTCGGCGTAATAATTCTGCTCTCACACAGAGTAAAGCAGTTGCTAATTTTCTTTCCCACTGTCTTTTGTCCTTGACACACTCCCACTCATTCTCGCACCGAAACGCAGGCTGTGGATTGTTTAATAAGACCATTGTGCTGATGGGTTTTTTTGACACAAGATGTGTTCAGAGTAGACTTTGTTAAAAAAGAATAATTGCCTACCCAATCAGCTTGATGTTAGCGCTTTAAAGCAACCCAACCTTCAGGGGCTGAACTGCTGCCGTGCGCATGTGTTTTTGAGTTCACCTTACTCAAACATTTATCGCACAACTTAAGTTATGGCCTGAATTCACAACGTGTAAATGTATCAATGTATTTATCAATGTATTCATCACATTATGTCACTTTCATTTGTGTGTGTGCACCTCAAAAAACATGAAGAAAATAACTCTTCATAGGAGCAGGGTATAGGCTTGGTCATTTGATGCTCACATGCTTATCTGAGGGAATCCCTATCAACTCTAGAGAGGGTGTTGTGGGATGGGCCTGCAGGTCAAAGGTCACTGGTCGGACAGCTGGGGAGTGGAGGGTGGGGTGTTTGCAGCTGAGCCGAGTAGTGAGGCTATGATTTAATAAGGAGACATGGACGGTGGAGAGAGATGTGTTTCAGTGTGTGTGGGTGTGTGTGTGTCTGTGTGTGCGTGCGTGTGTTTGTGTGTGTGTCTGTGTGTGCGTGCGTGTGTGTGTGTGTGTGTGTGAGTGTGAGACGGAGACCAGGGGAAGTGAGTTGAAACATCAAGATTCAAAGAGATGAAGAAATGTATGCATAACCACATTATGCAATAATGTGGAGTGCTCAGGGTGAAATAGAAAATCAGGAAAAAAGCAGACAAGGCGAGGGTGTCAATATGAACCTGCTTTCAGATCACAATTGGTAATCCTCCCAATGAGTCCCTACAACGCTTTGGTCTGAAAGCACCTTTATATTGACAAGCAGTGTCACAGACACAGTTCTTTAGTTTTGAGCTACTATAGCAGGTCACATTCCGTTTTGTCCTTGCTTTTGTTATCTCCTTTTCTTCTGTTATCTTGGTTACCCATGATAAAAGGAGTATACCATTCTGTAATTACTTTATTAAAAGAATAAACCATTGAAATTTCAACTAAGGAGGATAGGAGGGAGGTTTACAGAGGCTAGCAACCATTTGTGGTCCTTGATTTAAACATGAAAGCTTTAATGTTCTTAAGTTATTTTTGCCTGAACTTAAAATGACTTAGTCCCAACAATGAGAGATTAAAGCGAGTCTTTTATTCCCCTCGGACCAGCGTGGATCCTTTCAAAGGCATCAGCGTTTGTTATCGGTCATCTGAAGGTTTTGCCATTGCTTCATCAGACCCCAAAGTGTTTGCTTTTCTGTGTTTGTGTGTGTGTGTGTGTGTATGTGGGTGCGTGCGCATGTGTGTGTGTGTGTGTGTGTGTGTGTATGTGGGTGCGTGCATGTGTGTGTGTGTGTGTGTGTGTGTGTGTGTGTGTATGTGGGTGCGTGTACATGTGTCTGTGTGTGTGTGTCTGTGTGTGTGTGTGTGTGGTGTGTGTGTGTGTGTGTGTGTGTGTGTGTGTGTGTGTGTGTGTGTGTATGTTTATATTATTGTATATCATATCTTATTACTTATAATACCATACCATTTCCTCAGTATGATTCACACAATTGCACATTCCAGGCAGTAGTTAAAGTACAATACAGCCCACCCTGAACAGAGATTACTTCAGTGTTGCATTTGTGTCATGTTGTTCTCTAAGTATGATTTCCCTAGCATAGATTTCCTTAACAGTTAGAGCAAATATCATCATAGAACTCACTGAATGCTCCCAAACAACAAATTGCGGTAACTACATGCACAATAGATTACATTAGATTGAACAAATCACCTGGAAGATAATTTACACATAATATGGTGTGTTGAGATTTCCAATTAGAACGCTTTAAAACTCTTTCATCGTTGACAACTAAGCACTGTCATTTGGCAGTGTTGTTTTAGAGCTTACTTTAATATGAAATCACCTAAATTCATCACAATCAATTATTTATCAATGCAGAAAGCCAAAGCCCATTAAAAGCACAGTCAGTGTTTCCCATACATTGACTTATTTGTGGCGGCCCACCACAATATCAACATTGACCACCACACAATGATTTTCCTGGTTGTACTAAATTGTGCTTAAATCTGGTTAGAATCATAACCGCGCTGCACTAATTTGTTAAAAACTGTTGCATTCAAGTTAATTCTGCAAACCTACCACCACAAATAGAATTAAATTCTGTGGGAAACACTGAGCACGTCAATCATTTGTCTTAGTGTTAAATGAAATCTGTCTACACACATAGTATGGGTGAATGTATGGGAACCATGTCATATATTACATATCCATTCATATTACTCTTTCTATCATTCATGTATTCCTGGATAACAGTGCTTTTGCTTTCTAATGCAGTGTCTTTCTCCCTCTTCTCTAGACAGCTGTGATGGCCCATTGTTGTCCACGTTGCCCCTGGGCTCTTTTGAGAGCTCTTCACATGCATTTGACAGTCAAGCTCCACACTTTGCCAAACTCAATAGAAGAGACGGTGAGTAGCCCCCCGACTGTGCCCCGGTAGAGCACACCATGCTTTTAGAATCAGTGGTGTGTTCTGACATTTTTGTCAGTAATGGTTTGTAATAAGACTCAGCATCATGTTTACTTCCTGGGTAAGTTGAAACCGTAGCCAGAGCACATGAATCATCATAGCACAATAGCTCTCTCAGGTACAAAGACCCTGACAGCATACTCTTCATTCATGAGATGTAATTGCTACTTTACAGCACTGTCAATATGGCACTGCAGATTATTTCTCATTCGATCTGTGGTTAAGATTTAAGTTAAGATAACGTTAGAGTATGTTTAATGAAGCTCACAGTTAAAGCTTGTGTCTGGACTTTTAAAGTGGTGTTATTGGTCTAGCTTTATTGGTCTCTTGATGTTGAATGCATAGAAACCACATGAAGCAGAGCTGTGTTGGATGTCTTCCAATGCTCCAGTTAAGCACACATAGTCTTTTGGCAACTTCTTGAAACATTCTGCTGTATACATCAGTATTGCAATGCCTTAGGAAATAAATCAGTCCACTATGTGCACTAGATAGCTACTGTAGAGTGTGGCCTACTATACATTTTGAATTCCATAATTACAGCATAAAGGGAAAAAAGCAGATTGGATGTTAGCTTCTGAAACTGCATAGTCTGCCATGAAATAGCACTGGATGGATATTTTGTAGTGAGAATAATGCTATTCTACCAATAATGCCCAAACACACGATTTACATACATGTATATGTATAAGGGGTATGTGTAAGCCCAAGAAAACAACATGAATCATGTCATGAGCACGTATGTCTCATTTTTCAGATCATTTTTTATGTCATGGGCACGTATGCCTTATTTTTATAATTCAGCTGGGGATCACTCAGGATCTGGCACAGCTCCACAGTCACATATTGCAAATTACAACCGTGCGCTTAACTGTAGTCGTGGAACGAAATAGCCAAAGACCGAATGGGTAAAGCTCCCCTGATTGAGGACCTGTCTCTCTTACGACTTCCATCGCTTAAACGTTCACTTCATCCCGGTGTGATTTCCAGCCTCGGTTGGGTGCGGCCTACGCAGCAGGCGGTAACAAAAGGTAACAAACGGAACAATCCCGTTCCCCGAGGATGTGGCTCCGTAAACGGCGCTTCCTCCCCTGGCCGCGGCACGCTGCATTGATATTCCGCGCCAGCGTGCCTCCCATGGCGGCGTGTCCCAGCCCACAGTGGTTAAGTAATGAACCCTTCTGCCAGAGCTGATCTGTTTCCTCTCAGCTCCGCGTGCGGATGAGCATCGGGGGCTGTAAAAAAAAACACATCATTCATGGAGCGCACGTTGGCGTCTCCCCCCACTGGTCTCCTGCTGCTGTCCACCCCTCTGCCCGACAACCCACCCCCCCCTTACCACCTCTCAGGAGGACTGGCTGACGTGTTAAGTGAGGTCAAGGCGACTCAATTGCAATGCTTGCTGTGTTACAGGCACCAATGTTTCTCAATGTGATGTGATACAAGGGAGTTTCTCTGTAATTCTGCGTGTGTGTGTGTGTGTGTGTGTGTGTGTGTGTGTGTGTGTCTGTGTGTGAGTGTGCATGTGTGTGTGTGAACCGTCTCTAAAGTGATTATATGTAAATATCTCTGCTCGTGTAAGGAATACATTTAGTCCCCCCCCCCCATCCCCAGACATCTGATGCGAGAGAGGGTTTTTGCTATCTGTATGCCATAACATCATTTTATTGAATAAAGCATTTTGCGGAGAGATACATTTCTGTGTGGCCAAATTTGCCCTCAGAGATAAAACAAGAAGGTTGTTGTCATGGAGAGACTATTACTTTATTCAGCTCATTTAATGGCTGCCTGTTTGAGAGTCCCCTTCCGTGACTCACAGTCGTAGAAGTGCTCCTGATTGCATAGTTTTAGCTCACAATGGCTCATTTTCTCTCCCAATGAAAACGGAAACGTCCCATGAGGATGTTATATCCTTATATGGGCGTGTGCCTTTCCGACACGTATTTGACAGTTCTGATCACGTTACTATGAAGTGAGTGAATGCACTCATCAAGCACATACATATCTCTCTCCCCCTGGAGAATTCTCTCGTACGCGTCCTTCCCTAATGGTCTTTCATTGGTGCTTGCAGGAGGAGGCGGGTGGAGTCCCAAGTTGACGGACAGGTACCCGTGGCTGCAGGTGGACCTCCGGGACCGGATGGAGGTGACGGCGCTGGCCACGCAGGGACGCCATGGCAGCTCGGACTGGGTCAGCGGCTACATGCTCCTGTTCAGCGACACAGGCCGCGTCTGGAAGCAGTACAGGCAGGAGGACAGTGTAGGGGTGAGTTCACCTGAGATAAACATGGTGCTCTTGCTCCATGTTTACACTGTCTCCACTGTGTTTGTTTGCTATGCATTGTCAGTATATTGGTAGTGTGACTGTATTACATATGTTACAATGTTGCTGTACTGTAAACCTCTGATTGCTAATTTGTTCCAATGTGTCACTTAATTTCAACTTCACAATGCGTTTGGTGAATGGATATACAGTACAAGAGGTAATACAGCCAAGAACTGTAACTACTTTGCAGTAGGTGTGCAGTGCAAATATTCGAAAAATAATTGACGTTCTACAAAGCAAATTACAAGTTTCCAATAACATGCTCGAGTTGATAATGATATTCAAGTAATATCCAGGTGTACTGTAAGGATGGCACGTTCAAAGAAATGCACTCTGCCTGCTGGTTGAACAAGGTTTGCTTCACCATGTCCCTCTCCAATGAGCTTCGACAGTATGGCCTATTTGAGCAGCGATGTTTGTTTCATCTGTTACACTGTCCTGAAGCACCCCACGTACCTCTGCTCCAGCTCATTATGATCCAGGAGAGTTTGTCTTGTGGCTCTCGTTGCCTCATATTGCTGATGGCAGTTGTTGTATTATTATCGCTTTGTAAATGTGGCGATAAGGCTTGCAGTTTGAAGTGTGCCCGCCGGGACCAAAAAAATCTCACATGGTACTCACGTCAGAGGTTATTTTAAGATCACACCCAAGGCGATCCTTGGCCTAAACATAGCATGTGCACAACACCCTCTTAAATATGGCCAAAATCATTAACCAGGTCATCTAGCCCAAATGAATGCTTTGAATAATTAAGGTTATGATAATTATGACTGCAGTCATTTTGAACGAATGCAGGTTTCCAGCAAGCAGGCATCCATACAATGTTATTAACATACTATTACCACCCTTCAGCAAATGCATTTGGAGTCAAAATAGGGTCCAAGGGGTTGTGCTTCCAGGGATGTTGGGCCCACAGCTGCCAAGAACCGGTTTCAGAGCGCAGCCTCACAGGGAGACTACACCGGGCAAGTAACTAAAGCGTTCCATTCGTGTAGGGTCTGCTGCAACAATTAGCTTCCACTATAATCGATGGAACTGGATACCACCGCATACATTAAAAAGAAATTAGAGCAGTTTTTTAAAACATTTTTTTCCCCACTATGCGAACGGCGCGCATCAGTTGCAGACCCAGTGTAGCCCGGGTGCAGTCTACACCAGCCTGGGCTCCAGAGGGAAGACCATGACATGGCTGAACAAGACATATGAGTCCTCCATCAAACCCCGAGCGCGTCTGCATCTGGGCTCTCTCATCTCCCCCCGCCGCTTGATAAGAGTTGTTTTTTAAGCTCCACTTTCATGCTTCTTCTGAGCCACAAGCCATGAGGGACCACAGATACCAGTGAAGCAAAAAATGTACTTTTCTTCCCTTCTTTTTCCCTCTCTTCCTCCTCTTCTTCTTCTTCTTCTTCTTCTTCTTCTTGGTAGCCTCCCACCTCTCTTTAAATATTCATACTGATGGGTGCATTCTTACTGGCATTCGCTGACTGACATGCCTACACTCATATCCATTCACATATTTCCCCCCTGAACTTACCCAGACTGCCGGAAATACAAATACATATAGAATAAAGTCTGTGGTTTGCTGAGCTTCAGTATTATTAGAGGTATCAGCAAGGGCTTGGCTGACTGAAGAAAAAAAAAAAAACTTCTTTCAACTGTGCTTGACCTTGCAATCATTCAGATTACAGACTTGGACAAATACCACCACCCTCTCATGGAAACTGCTGAGATCAGAAAACCCAAGTGCATCGAATAGTCATCGCTTGCCTTCTTAAAATACAAAGGATTTTATATTCACTGTTGTTATTGCGGCCGTGGTATCTGTTCTTCCTGTAGATGCTGTGTCACTGCCAAGGCTGAAAACACTGGGGGAGAAGACAAGACACTGATGTATGATTTCCTCTATAGTCCCATCTGAATAACACAAAATATACCATTTTAGCAAGCTCAACATTCAGGAACAAAAAGGTACAATTGGGTCAGTTGAAATTGACAGTTGTTTCTAGGACACAGGTCATCTTCTCAACTAGCTCAGGAATCAGATGAATTTGTGCCATGGCTTCAAAATGCCAAGAGCTTTTGCGTGATCAGCATTGGGAGGATTTGTTTTTTGTACTGCACCTCTATTTTCATATTTTCCGTGGAATTGGCCTTTTTCCTCTGTGCTCAATCAAAAGTCCACAGCCCTGCAGGGGTATGGGAAAGTTTCATGAGTAGAAGAAGAGAGAGTGAGAGCTAGGGCTCATTGAAATGCTCACAGTGATATTGTTTGGATCTCAGGGAACCATGAAAGCCTATGTACGTCTGCACAGGAAATGCTGCATAAAAATTAAGGAGAGCGAGAGAAAAAAATAAACTTTGTAAAACTTTACATCCCCACCCCTCACCCACTAGCAGTTACTGCAACCATTTTCACTCAGTGTGTTCTCATAATGTGTTTGTCTCGTCTCTACTTCATCATTTTCTCTCCTAAACCACCATTTTGTGGTAATATTGGTTTGGACAAAATGGACGCCTGGGCGGAAAGTGTTTGTCCAAACCCCCTCGCAGCTCTTCTGTTTCTGCACCCTGGGCCACTGGCTGCTCCTTGCACTGCTTCTGTCTGTCATTATCTCCCATTGACCACAAAGCCTCTAAATCAGCTGGTGCGCTCCCTCATTTTGCCTGTCTTCCATTACACGGGGGCTTGAGCAGCCCGCAGGTAATCGATAGGAGGGCCATTCCCTTTGTTAGATGGGGTTGGCTTAAAGCACGGTCTGCTGCTCCATTTGGCCCCACCCTTGTCTAATTGATGTTGAGTATGTGACTCATTTGACCATAACAGTGGGAACACGAGGAATTGTAATTGGCCATGGTTATGCAGCAGATACAATCCTTTTCTCCCTGGCAGAGGAGAGTAGCTCCTCAATTTGATGAAGGGGGCGCCTTGGACCTTACATTTGGAGATGATGTGAGATTCCCTATGGCTTATTGAGTGGTTGAAAAGGGAAAAAATTAGGCCTGTGGTGTTTTGTGAAATGGTGGCTTCTAATAAAGTAATGATGATTTCACCCTGTCCCCATTTTTGATAAACATACTTACACAGTGTCTTGTTGGTTTTCCATTTTATGGTGTATTCTATTTGACAATATAGCAATTTAATAATCATATGTAATATAACCATTTCAACTTTTAAGCATTTACAGGTAGGTCTACAAATGACAAGTGAACATATGACTTGAAGAAGTTGTGTCTACCCATTCTCAATTCACATTACAATTCAATTGTAACACTTGTATTCTGTCAAAGTATTGTAGTCACAGCTTCATTTTGCTTGGATGTAAAGGCACCCCCCTTTGAAAATAACCCTATGGTGTTTTTTCCCAATATAACCTGCACAGACTTATTACATGGATGGCCAACCTGCTTGTCCTGTGTAAGCAGCATTTTGATGACATCCTGACATATTGGCATATTATAAGTAATGGCATAGTGTTAGTGAAATCAATATCCCTTTTGTTAAAACTTATATTGATGTCTGGTTGGAGCCTGTCATAAATCTTTTTTCTTTTTCTTTTTTCTGTGCACTGACCCCAGGAAAGGGGCATTTGATATTATGGGATATTATGTGGGTTATTATTGGTGAAATCATAAAACAGGGCTTAATATACATCGGTAAGATCACACTGATCTGCATTATCTACTGTATATGCTTGTTGACATCTTATCATGTATTGTATTATTTCACAACCGATAAATGTTTGATTCCTTTATGTTGCAATCAGTTAACTCCTTGTGATTGTGACTGTGCTTGTGATTGAATCATGCCGTTCAGTTGTGAGCAGTGCAAATTGCGGTAGGGGACAGAGAAAGGTGCGCGTAAAATAGGGAGTAAATACTAAGGTCCTTTTGTTATACCCCCTATTTGTGATATGAACATGACTGTCATTTTCAAGCCTTGCACTGAGCAATACTTGATATGTACCATCTGAATGAGTAGGCCCAAAGGCATACAATTTTACCATGTCCAGCTATTTCAACTATGCAGGTTCAATTTCATATAATTTGGGGAAGAGATATTCCTGATGTCCCCACTGAACAAAAAATGAGCAGAGAGAGGGAGATCCACGTAGTTATGTTTTACATCAGTTGTGACAAGCCTTGGAGGGTTTCTGAGTAGTGCAATGATGTGACTACTTAAGTATTGCTTGGCAGGCTAACATCTGTGTTGTAAGGAATTGATATGGATAATGCAATGTATTACCAACACTTACTTGAGAGCCATATCTATGTGTAATGCTGAGGGAATCTGTATCAGCAGTCTGGCTGGTAAGATTGACCTCAAGGACGTCACCGAAGATCATGGTTGTTAGTTTGTCAAAAGCACTTTTGGAAGCAGTTCACCTAAACTCATTATCCATAAAGCATTATGGGCATGTGAAGGATTACGAAATATTCATAATAAATCATGTGTATCAAATATTCGGGTCATGTCAGGGGTAAATTCCTGATACGGAACAGTGAATTTTTTGAGGGCATGGTGGTGTAGTGGATGCATCACTGCCTGTCAATCAATCAGCCTGGGTTCGATTCCTCAACCTGCCCTTGCGAGTCCATGTTCATTTGGATAAAAGTGTCAACTAAATACCACCAAAGTCACTTTTCAAGTAAGTTTGTAAACATGACTATACGCATAAAGCGTTATAATGATGAATGTGGTATAAACCTTGCTTATTGTTATGAAAGGTAGTTTTCAGTCACATGTGGCTCTATAAATAGCATTTGGTGAATTAATGGCAAAGGTGTCATTGGGGCCATTATGGAGAAGGGAAAGAGTCTTTAATGATATGCTGATACGTTAAAGTGATACTTTAAAGTTTAAAGGCATATTCAGTAACATGTTATAAGTGCACTCATTACTATGTATAATTATGAGGCATCATGAATACTTAATGAATGTGTTAATGCTTTATGGATACTGGGTTTCAACTAAGTATTACCACACTTTCTCATAAATAATGATGAAAAGTGCAGTTCTTGCCTGTTCATTTGCTGGCTCTGTTCTCTGAATTGTTCTGTGATAAAGGCATCCCCGTCTTCAGTTCTTCTTGTGAAGTGCTTCTACACACTTAAAGCATGTCTAAGTCATGTTTTTGTTTTGTTTTGGCTGTCCGCTAGGACACCCATACCATCAGTTACAGAGCAATTTGATAGCAGATAGTCAAAAGACACCTCATCACTGACATGATTGCACATGGGATAGTGGCAGCATGGAGCTCCACCCTTAAGCGGTAGTGGCTCATCTACTGTAGGTGTGATTGAGCTGCTTCACTTCGCTCCCTCGGTCATCAGATCGTGGGCCTTCATATCAGTCAGGCCCTTCCGGCCAGTTAATGCAACTGATAACCCTGCTATTTTTCAGTGCTCTCTTGCACACAATTCTCCCATTATATTAGTAAATAAATGATCTCGTCTATATCAGCGAATGCGTACATTTGGGATCTTGGTTTACTATGGTCAAGTTTAGGAGGTTGGCATGTGTTAGACACAAGCACCAAAACGTGTCTTAACTGATCATTTTAGAAAGGATTACACATTGATGCATGATGTATGTTTTGAGGATTGTGTCTTGTAAGGACCAAAACAACATGTCTGTTTTGTGGGTTAATGAAAAAGCATTGTGGGCTGTTTTACCCAAACATGCAAAAGCAAAGCAGATTAAATGCGGACTTGTATGTATATATAGCATCTTTTATGAGGTTTACTACTGTAAGCCTTAAAGACATTTGGGATTGGTGATTTACTGTGTAAATAAGACATCAATCTAAGTTGTAATACTCAGCTAACTTCGATTCATTCAATATAGTTAGAATAAATTAAGTCATATGTTGCTTACTGATCTGTTGTTTTTGTCTGAACATTTAGACATGTCAGCGGTAAAGACAAGTGAGACAAATGTATCCAGCAATGCAATTTTGGAGCATCCAGGGCAAAGCTTTGTTCACATTCTCTTGTTTTGTTTCCACACTCCTTTTTTTATCACTACATTTCACTGCATTTTGGTTGCAGACTGTAATACAGTTATAGTGTTTTTTTTCTGAAATCAAAGAAAACCCTGAATAATCTATATGCATTTTTTATTCGATATTCAGTAATTATTAGTATTACTTTTCATTGTTGGTACGCCTACTTCACTGTAGTGTACAGGCATTGTATGAGGTTATCTAACTAGGCCTCACATCTGAATTCATGTATGCATTCAGCCATGAGTTCACTTTTTCATTAGCTTTACTTGCATTTGATCAATATATCATAACTATGTCTCATCAAGAAGTCACCTAAAAAGATTCTGCAGTAGACCAAATTAGGCCAAGTTATCAAGACATACATTAATGTTGAATCACAGGTACCTTAGATTACCATTAGCCTGATATTAGCAGCATGATTTATGGCTCTATCAAGTCCTGTTTGTGTCATATTTGTTTTATGTGCTGAGAAACATTTTTTTCTAAAATTCTCTCTGATAAGACTGGGATAAACATGACAAAAACATATCATGGCAGATGGCATGTCTTGTTATACGTTGTCATAACAGACCTCTTCCAGTGGTGTAAAACTGTCATTTGACAGTTATTGGTAATTGCATCAAACACATCAAACGTTTGGTGCCTTTACACAGGCTTCTGCATTTTGACCCTGTCAAGTCATTAGATATTGACTGTGAAGCTGAATGATGACAGGATCTTGGCATCTGCAGTGACACATTCCTGACAAAGTTATTATAGCCTTATTTTAGGAGAATTCAAGCAAAGTGTAAGCCTGTAGTCTTTGTAGAACACGGATGAAATCAACAGAATGTGCAATTCATTATTTGGGATCTTAGTAAATTAGAACCTTAAACTGGCGTAACTAAGTCCCTCAGTTGATTATTCTATTCACAGTCTACAGAGCACTGCAGGATTCTCCTCAGCTCTCTGCTTTAGCCTGCTGTGCTGAGTTTATACAGCACAAGGCACTGCCTCAGTTTTTACATTTGTTTGCTTCAAGACACCTAAAGCCACTCTTTCAGCATATGTCATAAATAAATGGCAAAAGAAGCTGATAGCAGTAAAAGAGAGTATTTGACAGTGGCGCTACGCTGTTTTTCTGCTCTCTCTAGAGCTTGTGTTGAAAAGCAGAAGTGAGTATAAGGTTGGGCAGGCTCCAGGCTCTCTTTTTGTTGAGCCGCAGTCTCCAAGTCACGAACAATAAAACGACAATGTTCCATGATGAACTCGTCACCTGTCATGTCTCTGTTCCCCTTTCAGATGTGGCTCCTGTTGTCTGCTTCATTGAACACTGGTAAATAATACATAGTCTCTGATGGTTGCCAGCATGCGAGAGCTCGGCATCTGAGGTACTGAGGGGGTGGGTGGAGGGAAGGGGGGACGGATGGATGAGGGATTGGAACGTTAGCAAAGCACTAAGGGAGAGCTCCCCAGAGCGGCCCCACAAACCCGGTCACCGTGACACCGAGGTGCACTCTATTTTTGACACCTACTCAAGTCTCACAGGCTCTTGGGAATAAGCACAATGTACGTCTTTAAAGGTGGAGAGGAAACTCAGTATTCTCATTGGAACAAATTAAAACGGGGCGGTTTAAACTACACTACAGCCAATTTGCAATATTTACTGCTTGTTTCCATGTCAGGCGAGGGATCACAGGGAAACCTTTGGGCACTATTGTGGGGAATATATGGAAATATCTAGAACAAAGGGAGTTTATGCATTCTCATCATCTTAAACATCTCTTAAGGAAAATAAGTTTAGGTCCTAATTAGGTACAGCATATCAAAAAATATCAGCATTCATTTCTTTAACTTTAACTAATCCACATTCTGTATCAGAATACAGTTCTGCCTTTGAGCCAGGAATGTCCCTCTCACTTTAAATATTAAGGACAGAGACAGCTTGCGTGTGCCCTGAATGCTAGATTGTTTGCTTCAGTCTGGGCTTAGCTGTGAAGAATTCACCCTGTCGGGTCCTCCTCTCCTATGTCCTTGCACGGTCGGTTGGGCGGGGCGGGGTGTGCGGCGCACGTGTGCTCACTCAGGGTGGACCATGCATACGCTGATGATATGCTGATGAAACAGCCCACGGGGGAGCGACGTAAAACACGGATCTAAGGAGAGAGGCAGAGGAGGAGAGGAGGAGAGGAGGAGAGAAGGAAAGACAGAGAGAGTGAGGGAAAGAGAGGGGGGGCAGAAGGAAAGAGACAGAGTGAGAGAGAGAAAGGGGAGAGAGAAGGAAGGAGACAGAGGAAGACAGAGAAAGAGAGAGAGAGAGAGGGGACAGAGGGAGAAAGAGAGAGAAGAACCAGGGAAGCAGGCCTAATGAACACGCCTGCCACCGTTCATCAGTCGATACAGGAATAGAAATAATGAAGTCGCAGAGGGGTAGCGGAGATGTTTATGTGGACACTGTCTAACCTGAGCCCTCAGCTCCAGTGGGAGGTCTTAGGCCCCCTCAGGGTCCACAGCCTTTCTTTTTTTATGCAACAAACTGCGTAATTGGGAGGATGTATCACTGCTGCCTTCATGCCTCCACCCCCCTATCTGCCACGGAAAAAAAACAAGAGTCATTGTGGGACAGGATGTTGTTTTCTTTTGGGAATTCAAAATAGACCCTGTTGCGAGGGATGCTCTCACATGACGCGATGTGACGAGCTCTATTATCGATTGAGGCAAGAAATAAGAATAAGAATGAGCCCATGAGGAGGCTTTGGGAGGGCCCATGTGAACAGCGCACTGCCATGAGGAGGCTTTGGGAGGGCCCATGTGAACAGCGCACTGCCATGAGGAGGCTTTGGGAGGGCCCATGTGAACAGCGCACTGCCATGAGGAGGCTTTGGGAGGGCCCATGTGAACAGCGCACTGCCATGAGGAGGCTTTGGGAGGGCCCGTGTGAACAGCGCACTGCCATGCTCCTCTTAATTACACTAGGCACAATCAGGTGCTGCTCTGCGTCAACACAATGTATGCAGCATTAAGGAAACAAGAGATCTATTCAGATCGCCTGAAATCTGTGCACAATGCCCAGAAGCACTGAGGGGCTCACATGCAGACTTCACAATGTGGGCTACACGATTTGGGGGCAGTATTTAATTCTGATTTTTGACAGATATTCTGACTGTGATTTCATTTGCATTCAACATAATTTTTGACAGTCAAGCCTCAGTTCAATACTCCAAAATTTCATTTCAAGTTCACATCTGATTGGTGATACCAAGAGCATAAGAAGCACAGCACTCCTGTTAAGTGAGGTTTGCTGTTGGTCACACAAGGAGAATGACATGAATACAAAAATCATAGATGTGACAAGGTTAACCATTGGGACAGTTGTGAGCCGGACAATTAATTGCAGTCTGTGCGAATTACTGCATGTAGGGCTGCACGATTAATTAGCTAGCGAGCTAATGAGTTCAAATTGTAATTTTGATTAAAATCGATTAATTGTGAAGCCCTACATGCAGTATTCAGTTTCACATTGTCATTAGTCTTGGCTATATGTGTTTTGTATTATATTATAAATGTTTTTAAATATTTATGTGTATGTTTTGACCAATACTTATATGTATACCCGAATAAGTTTGGTATCCGACAAAAATGTTAAAAATTCTTTTTAGAAGTAAAACATATAAAAACGATATTGATCTTCTACAATATAGTTAAATGTTAATAACAATAACATAATGTGCCATGCAATAAAACAAAACAAACCTGCCCAGAAATAACCTCATCCTTTGCTGATCCGATGAATATTTAACAGCACGTAATGGTTTAATAAAAAAAGGACTTCAACTATAGATAAAAATTTGAACAGACTTGCTGAATTTAAAACCATATATTGGTACTGACTGAAGGTTACCAACTCAAGCTCTGTGCTCTTCAGCCTGCGAGCATCTCCGCTCTTGAGACGCGTGATTACTTTTTGCCTGGCTTACATCAACATTGCGGATTATGTTCCAGACCAGCGCCCCAGTGTAATCAATAGAAGTCATTTCACAGGGCTTGCAAGCCTCTCTCCCACCATTTTTCTGAACATCAAAACATTACAGGCTGAAAATTGCAAATAACAGCATGGCACATACAAATCATGGTGTTCGCCAGTTGCTTGGTGGCTTACAAAATCAAAACAATTACATGTTTTGTTTACATTGTGTAGCCGGACCCCTGTGAAGACACTGTATATCTATTAGTTGTGCTTTACTTTTTTAAGGGGTCCAGTTAAACATTTATGTTAGTTGTGTTTTACCTCTGGACTCATCAACCACATTAACAGTTTTATCATTGTCATAACATTGAGAAACAGTACATGCTTAACAGCACACAGCAGTACCAAGCACTATACTACCTGCTCTGTAAAACCAGTTTGTGAGGTAAAATGTGTTCCAGAATGATCAGCAATCTAGAGAGGGAGTGAATCAGCCCAGCTTTCCCCTCTCCCAGTTTTAGCAGTGAGTAAACCAAGACAGATGGAAGAGAGGGAGGGTGTGAAAGCAGCATTGTTTTGCTTAAAGGTTGTATCAGCGATTTCAGGCCCAAAAAAGGCCCAAACATAAATGATCACATTCATCTAATCTTTCCTAACGATCCGCTAGCTGCCTGCCCCATAAGCAGGCAATCTCTGTAAGCAGCCTAGACTTCAAGATCTGTAGCCTACACAAAAACAATTGCTACCAACAAGGGTTGGCAACCCCTCAAAAGCAAAATAAAGTGTTTCCACCAATAACCGACGAGATGCGTGTTTAGGAGATTTTTAATTGCATGGGAGGGAGTAGCGAGCTAGCTCTCTGTTTTGTTTGAACATCAACAGAAGTGACGTATCGCTGCTATCGCTGATACAACCTTTAAAAGTCACTGCTAACAGGAGGGCGCTGTGGCGCAGCAGGCTACAGCGCCCGTACCATGTACGGGTCCGAGTGCCCACAGGGACCCAGGTTTGAATCCAACCTGCGGTCATTTCCCGATTCCCACCCATCTCTCTCTCCCACTTACTTCCTGTCACTCTTCACTGTCCTGTCCAAATAAAGGCAAACACCTAGCAACAGCACCCCACGCGATGGCTTTCTCATATCTGCCAGGGCCCACTTCTGTTTGTTTGGGGGGGAAAAGTGTCCATTTCTGTCTCCACAGCGCTCTGCGTGAGCAAGTCCGTCTGACTCACTGCTCAGGCCATGTGTTGTTGCGATTATTTGCTCCCAAATGCCACTCACATAACCCTCTGTTGAATGAGTCATTAGTTAATTGCAGTTACATTTTTTATTAGGAGAAGCTCAGAGAGACGCTCTGACATTTTAACGCTGGCAAAGCCACCGTTATTTCCCCCCTGAACTCTGCCTCGGTGCTTTGTGGATGCATGCATAAATAATCAGCACCCTTAATTCACTGTTCCTGTCAATCCCTATCAGTCCAACATAACTGTGCTGTGTTAAAGGATGTGTGTATAACAGCATGTTGTCAGCAGCAGCAGCGGTTGAGTCTGTTTGCAGTGTACATTTACATGCGGAAGCAAAATGCCTGAGGGACTAAGAACCGACCTAATGGCTCAAAGTCGTTCTTGCCGTTTCCTCAGGGTCATTCTGCTCTAACATGTTTTGTATGTTTCTCCTCTCTCTTTTTTGCTTCCTGTGTCCCCCAGAGGTTTGTGGGTAATGTGGATGCGGACGGCGTGGTCCAGCACAAGCTCCCCCACCCCATCAGGACCCGCTTCCTCCGCTTCGTTCCTCTAGAGTGGAACTCCAGTGGCTGGGTGGGGCTCCGTGCCGAGGTCTACGGCTGCACCTACAGTGAGTGCCTTGCCTGTGTGTGTGAGTGTGTGTGTGTGTGTGTGTGTGTGTGTGTGTGAGTGGGAGAAGAGGGGAAAAGCACTTTCCAGAAAGGTCAAGCCTGATGGTGCAGCAGAGGCTTTGTGCAAAGACAGAAAATGCCACAAATGGCAGCAGGTTTATTCTCCAGGATGCAACTTTGAGCCTTGTAAAGGAGAGAAAAAAAACTTACTCAGAAGTGCTGTTTGGGAGTCCTTGGTTTGCTTGTGCTGGTGCAGAATCAGACAGGATATGCTCTTCTCCAAATCGAGATCTAATAACGGTGTAATATTGCATCAGTCCACCAGCAATGTGCTAATGCATAACAATGCAGAAGAAAAGGGCAAAGTAAATTGTTTCCGTCGGCCTTTTAATTCATAACTGCTTATGGTTGGTCTCTGTGCCCTGAGAAAGACGTGACACTAATGATTTCTGTGGTGATATAGACCAGGTGCTCTCTCTCTCTCTAATCATTTATGATTAAAGCAACTGCTGACCGTACGCAATTTCTCTAATAGAGAGGAATGATGGCATTACGGCGACTACAGGAGTCAGCCCTTTGTCAAGCTAATGCTAAATAAATAAACGCTAGTCGCTAATGACGCCTTTGCAAGCATACCAAAGCACGACTAAATGGATCAGCCTGAGATGTAGCGCACTGTAAAAGACATTATAATTATCCCTTAGCGAGCACTTTCATAATGCCCAACAGTTCCACAGCATGATCCTGTATTAATGTTGGATGAATGTGTGCTCTTCTAATAAATGCTGCATGAGGAGCACCTCAGCGTTCATTCTCCCTGTGCTTAGGGTGGGGAATTAGGAGCGAAATGCACACCGCTACCTGATATAGCAGCGAATAAAAGAAACCATTATGAATCTGTCCCCTCAAGAAGGCAATAAGAAGACATAAGAAGTGTCCCTGATGCAATAAACTGTGACCCTTTCTGCCTCTCTGCTGTACACCTATGTATGGGTCAAGTGAAAATGGAGTTTACTTGTCATTCTTAAATGTTGTATTCAAGATACAGACCATAAATAGTTTAGTTAGGTAGATTGCATTTATAAAATACTGTATATTCTAGCTCCAGTGGTGAGAGGCTATTCTAAGTGCTCTCGAAAAGCTTCGACCTCACAGAATTACAGGAGGTTTGCACATTCTTGAATCCTGATGAATTATTTCAAAAGGATCCAATGCTACATATAAAATGTGATTCAAATGGAGGGGAAATTGCCCAAAAATGACTTAAGCAATATCTCAACAGAAAATAGAGGACAGCTTGAAACCTTGATGGTGCAAAACATGAAAATAGGAGTATAGATTCTGTTGCTAGACTGCATCTCTATGTACAACTTTGAGAGCAGTCATCCTTGGGTTGCTCATTGATGATGTGTTGGTCTTTTTCTGTTTGCATTTAGGTCTGATGTCAGTGTGTGTGTGTGTGTGTGTGTGTGTGTGTGTGTGTGTACAGTATTTGTGTTTGTGCGTATGTTTGTGTCAGAGATGACAGGCCCTTAACACATTATATAAATATCCAAGAGAACTCTTGGCACAGTCATGCCTTTGATTTGCTGTAAATGTAAGCAGTGTTTGAACAACTTTCACAAACATGTCAGTTTTCTCCCCTCTCCTCTCAAAGCTGACTGAGTTTCTGCAAATCCTCCTCTCGCCAAGTATTGGAATAGCAGGTGCATGTAGGAGATTGCATTATTTATGCAGACAGCCCCTACCTTACACGGGAAGAATCCCATCAAAAATATTATGTATTCAGGCTTTTTTAAATGTCTCTCAACAGTTCAGGTTTGGGTTAGCCAGAAACTGAACGGAGACTCCCATGTTGGGTAAGCCAGTGGTACGGCACAGTGATAAAAATGACCTTAGCATCACACAGCAGCGAGTTAATGCAGGAACATCTAGGGCAGGCTCTTATTCACAGTTACATTACAGTAATGGAGAATGTGATGAGGGGATATTAGGAGAACTGCTGCACAGCTTACAGATTTGCATTGCATTGGGATGCACTTACAAGAGATCAGCGTCTAGAAGGTTGAGGGAGGGCTCTGAGCGTCTTTTTCTCTGCTCTCTGCAGAGTCCTATGTGGCAGACTTTGACGGCAGAAGTTCCCTGCTCTACCGGTTCAACCAGAAGTCCATGAGCACGGCCAAAGACGTCATCTCGCTGCGCTTCAAGAGCCGCCAGGCGGAGGGCGTGCTGCTCCACGGGGAGGGCCAGCGGGGCGACCACATCAGCCTGGAGCTGCACCGTGGGAGGCTGGCCCTGCACCTCAACCTGGGTGAGACAGAGCTGGACCAGGCTCCCCTAGACCAGAGTCACCCCTGCTGGAGATCAGCTCTGGAAGTCAGTGGGGTCAAGGCCAAGGGGTGTTTAGCTCCTGCTAAGCACACAAGTTTGTGGTGAATTTAATTTGTATCTGAAACCACTGGATGCACACAGGTGCTGTGGGTAAATCCACTATACATCTTTTTTTTTAGAACTGACACAACCACTAGTGCAACTAGTGCAGTGTTTTTATGGTACACTCTCAAAAGGATGTGTTGGAAATAACACATTGATGTGTTTAAGTAAGGACAACACAATGTGTTATTTCCAACACATCCTTTTTGAGAGTATATGCTTATGTCTGCTACCCCCATAAAGAGAAAGATTCAATAGCAGGTGTTTAATTAAATGCAGTTGTTCATTTTAATAAGGTGTAAAGGCGTAAAGTATGGCCATACCTGTACAACACATTGTGAATGTGTGGATTTGAAGTACTGGCAAGCACTGGCAAAAGGAAATGCAATGGAAGTCATACCTCAGACAGGCTCTGTTAAAACTTTAGACTATCTGTATATATTTACATTCATTATCATGCCAGCTGGGCACATTTGAAAGGCTTATATTTATGTACTGTTTTCTTATGCTTTTTTAGTTTATGGAGCGCCACACAGTAGCTTCAAACGCTTATTTTCCTGTCAAGGCAAATGAATGGCCTCACCTGCTGACGATGCAAAACCATGGGTTTGAGGGATGGCACTATGACCCGGGCTGTTAACTGCACTTGCACTGTTGTTATGAAGTCACAGTGTCATGCAGAGTGTAAAAGCAGCATGTAATATTTCATCACACGCCTGCAGACACTGACCCTTAAAAATGAACCTATTCCCATGACAGGCTCCCCATAAATGACTCCTCTCCTCAACTCTCACCCTACAGAAATTTGGTTAAACTCTGCTATCATTTTTTGTCATATGAACAGAATTATCATACCTGATATAGCATAGTGTATTAGTGTATAGGACATTATAGTATTGAGTATATATGTAAGGGATAATGGACGTCACGCCGTTCGACTATACAAAGTTAATACCGGTACACGTTCTAGATGGTAAAACGGTCCGACGCCAAGCGGAGGTGTGCAATTAACATACACATTCTAAATTACACAGGCCATGGGGAATTCAACCAAGCAGTGGGGAATACATAAATACATTAACATGTTGTATTGAATGTGTGTATATACAGTATGTACTACATGGTTATATTTGTGTGTCTCTTCCCTGTGGTCCTTGCATCCGTGTGGCCCCTCCAGATGACACTAGGGTGAGGACCAGCGGACCGCGTGAGGCGGTCACTCTTGGCAGCCTGCTGGATGACCAGCACTGGCACACGGTTCTCATCGAGCGCTTCAACAGGCAGGTGAACTTCACGCTGGACCGCCACACGCAGCGCTTTCGCACCAGAGGTGACGGGGACACACTGGAGGTCGACTACGAGGTAGAGGTCATCACCTCCACAACCTTACATATGTTTTATTTTATACATATTTTATAAAATAGCTTTTTATTATCTGTTTTTAACTAGACTACTGTATTACTCAACTGAATCTTAGGGATATTTCAACAAATTAGTTTTAATTCATTTAAGTTGCTAAATTACTTTTTATGTATGCCTGTGTGTATGCAATAAATAGTAAGGCATTGACTCCGGTTTTATCCTTAAAGCTGAGCTTCGGAGGAATACCACTCCCTGGAAAACCCGGAACATTCCTGAGGAGAAACTTCCATGGCTGTATGGAGAACCTGTACTATAATGGAGTTAACATAATCGATCTGGCCAAAAGACGCAAGCCACAGATTTACAGTGTGGTAAGGTCTCACTTCATTCCTTTGTGTGTGTGTGTGTGTGTGTGTGTGTGTGTGTGTGTGTGTGTGTGTGTGTGTGTGTGTGTGTGTTTGTATGTGTGCATGAGATGCTCTTACTCACTTACCCATTTGCTGGTCAGGGACAAAGCATTAGCCTGCCACTGTCCAAAAATCTCTGCCAACAAAAAGCAAAACACACCAGCCAGCCAGCCAGCCCAGTTCCGATTACCATATTTCACGTGGCTCTGAATATGTATTCTTCTGTGTTTTAATGAGGAACACTGCCTCCAAGTCAAGGTCAGAGTAGAGATGTATTACAGTGGCGAGACCTCGCTGAGATGTCGATGGCGTGTGTAATTCCAAATGAAGCCTCCTCATTGATGCGAGCCCGGGTGAACATTGGAGTTCAATGCGCTGGCAGCCTGGAGCACCGTGAGGCTCAGTTGTAATGAACTGCGCTATCCAGACTGACTCCGAGGTGACCTGACGCCAGCGCCGCCATAATACCATACCATAATAGCATCCCAGGCCGCGCTGGTTCAGTGCCCGAAGTGGAATGTTAAACTGATAAATTGGTTTGCACCAAAGAGGTGGTCCCAAGGAGATCAACAGCTTTTTTTCTCTCTTTTTTTTCTTTTAATCGCTGCGAGTCACAATTACTCTTAATGGTGTTGACTGTCATTGAGAAGGATTTCTTGTGAATAAAAGGTAGGCTAATCTGTGATTCACATATCCTCCGAGCATAATTGCGACACTGATGTAAGACTGCGAGCTCTCGGTGTGCTTATTTATCTTAGATAAAGGTTCTACGGACAAATTTAGTGGTGTCCTGGGCATTAGCTGTTATGAATTGTTTTCAGGGTATTTCCATGTTCCTCACAACACCCTCTCACAGAAAGTTTGCTGACCTGATGGTGATGCTAAGGATAGTTAGTTCAAATGAACTGAGCGACTATTAAACCAGATTCAAGGAGAAATGACTGAATGACTGGAATGACTAGCCAGTCAAATACAGAGGAGGACAAAGACAAGTAATATCTGAACAGTTTATCCATAGCAGCATGAAACACTGACTACCTCAAAAGTTTATCCATAGCAGCATGAAACACTGACTACCTCAAAAGTTTATCCATAGCAGCATGAAACACTGACTACCTCAAAAGTTTATCCATAGCAGCATGAAACACTGACTACCTCAAAAGTTTATCCATAGCAGCATGAAACACTGACTACCTCAACAGTTTATCCATAGCAGCATGAAACACTGACTACCTCAAAAGTTTATCCATAGCAGCATGAAACACTGACTACCTCAAAAGTTTATCCATAGCAGCATGAAACACTGACTACCTCAAAAGTTTATCCATAGCAGCATGAAACACTGACTACCTCAAAAGTTTATCCATAGCTTATCCATAGCAGCATGAAACACTGACTACCTCAAAAGTTTATCCATAGCAGCATGAAACACTGACTACCTCAAAAGTTTATCCATAGCAGCATGAAACACTGACTACCTCAAAAGTTTATCCATAGCAGCATGAAACACTGACTACCTCAAAAGTTTATCCATAGCAGCATGAAACACTGACTACCTCAAAAGTTTATCCATAGCAGCATGAAACACTGACTACCTCAAAAGTTTATCCATAGTAGCATGAAACACTGACTACCTCAAAAGTTTATCCATAGCAGCATGAAACACTGACTACCTCAACAGTTTATCCATAGCAGCATGAAACACTGACTACCTCAAAATGGGGTAAATCTTTTTTATCCTGATAGCACAGAGTATTAAGAGGGGTTGTTAAAAGCCTGAAATGGAAGGCTTGAATTTAGAAGTGTGTTTTGTTTTGTTTTTCCTATCAGATGTATTTTGTATTTCAGTCTCAGAGGCTGTTTCACAAGGGAGAAGACTGGAACATTGGAGTGCTTTTGTAATGCTATCATATTTAGACAAGAGTGTGAGAGTTTATCTTACCAATAACCTTGAGTGTAGGCATTTGTAATAACCGTGTGCTAAGAGCTGAACCTCTGAGTGTGCGCATGAATACCGTCAGTAATGTACACTAATACTGCTTTATACAACTCAGGGAAGAACACTGCACAGAGCGTGGGTGTAAAATGGAGTCATCACAGGTTAAATCACCCATCAATCACACACACGCCTCTGTTTGTCTTGTGTCTGGGAAGCAAAGCTGCAAAGCTGCAAAGCTGCAAAGCCAACTGTTTCTTGTTGAAAGTGTCAGTGTGTGTCTGTAATGGTGCTCATTTAACCAGTGCCACTGGCTCCTCTTTTGCTGTGAATAGTTTTGGCTCAGGAGTACTGAAGGTTAGCAGTAAGGTGTTCTAAATGATTGATTGATTGATTGAAAATCTTTATTGACATGATGTATTTTGTACAAAGGATGATTCTTATATGAATAAATAAATAAATAAATAAAATGACTTTGTACATTATCAGTCAAAAGGATAAACACAATAAAGCCACAGGGCTTATTTCTATTGTGGTCCTTAAGATGTGTGCATTTGGTGGTGTGTGTCAGTGTTTGCAGGTGTAGGCATATGGTGAAGGCATATGTCTTAAAATGAATGTAATTAAATGGTGGTGAATGTCTGTCAATCCGTGATCAAATCGTATGTTAGACATAGAGTATGGCCTTTAAAGAAGTACAAGTTTAACCCAAGGCTAATTTACCACCAGCTGTGAGAATAGAGCTTCTTTAAATGGTTAGGCTATTCAAAGCTTGTCAAATAGCTAGCATTATTTTGCATATTCTCCAAAAGAGCAAGATCCATAATAGTATCCCTACCCCCATTATTTGACCCTATAGCAATGTCCTTACATCATTATAGCATTTCAGCGTTTGACCCTATAGCCACAGCTGTTACGATGAGGCATTATTTGGGGAACTCGTACTAGAAGCCATAATTCGTGTCACTGTCTTCAGTGGAAGGCAAAATAACTAATTTAGTCTTTATTATGCACTTGCTTCTCCCGTGGGTCAGGGATGGAGTCTGCTGGGGATCGGTCTCGCTGATCCCGTGTTGGTACAATCTTGTGGCCGGAGGATGAATGAGGGGTTGACCCCACACTGAAGTGACCTTTTCCTCCGAGCGGAGCTCTGGTGCACGGGGGCTGCTGCAACCCCCCCACCCTACCCTCCCCCCTTCTGCTCTCACTTGTCTCAGTGGAGCTGTGCGTCTGACATTTTCTACCGGCTCCCCATGAATCTCAATAGTGATTCACTCTTCTCCCACTCACATAGCTCTCTCTCTCTCCTCTATCTCTCTCTATATAGAGATTGTGCGGGAGAAGCAAGTGCAATATATATTTCTCTCTGTCGCTCTGTCGCTCTCTCATTCTCTCATTTGTATGCATGGCCTCTCTCTCTCTCTAGCCCCCCCCTTCACACATCTCCTTCAAAGGCTCACACATACACTAACACTTGTAACCTCTCCATCTTCAAATATGAAATGTGAAAAGAAATCCTCATATTTTTCACAGTCTCACAGGTTCTTTTTTGACTTTGCCCCTCTCTCTTAATTCACACACACACACACACACTGTCAAACACACACACACACACACACACACACACACACACACACACACACACACACACACACACACACACACACACACATGCACTCTGATTCTCTTTCTCTCTCCCTCTCTCTCTCTCTCCATCTGTGTTCATAAATAAATGCATCTGTTTTAGTCTCTGATGATAGCCCAACATTCCATCTATGAATCTCTCTCTCTCTCTCTCTCTCTCTCTCTCTCTCTCTCTCTCTCTCTCTCTCTCTCTCTCTCTGTCTCTCGATGACTCCACAGCTGGGAAAACAATCAATTGATTGTGGGCAGAGTTGTCTGACTGTATGTCCTCCCCCTGTTCTCTCTCCAGGGCAACGTGACCTTCTCCTGTTCGGGGCCCCAGCTGGTGGCCGCCACCTTCCTGAGCTCGGCTAGCAGCTTCCTGTCCCTGCCGGCGCCGCCGCCCACGCCTGAGGGCCTGTCTGTGCGCCTGCAGTTCCGCACATGGAACGCCAACGGCCTGCTGCTGTCTGCCCACCTCGCCCAGGAGCCCCAGCACCTGGTCCTGCAGATCAGCAGCGGCCGGCTCCACCTCACACACCGGACCAGCGCACTCAAGACCTCCGAGGTGTCGGCCGGTAAGGCCAGGCAGGAGGAGAGGGGGGAGCCCTGCAGTGGCAAAAGGTTCCTAAGTATTAGCAGGCCTTTCAGTGTCAGCAGGTTCTGCAGGTTCACTAGGTTCCTTGATGTCACCAGGTTCTCCAGTGGCAAAAGGTTCCTAAATATTAGCAGGCCTTTCAGTGTCAGCAGGTTCTGCAGGTTCACTAGGTTCCTTGATGTCACCAGGTTCTCCAGTGTCTCCAGGTTTCCTAATGTCACCAGTTCTTCTGTGTCAAGGGGTTATTCAGGTTCCTTAATGTCACCAGGTTCCTTAATGTCAGCAGGTTCCTTAATGTCACCAGGTTCCTCAGCTTCAGCAGGTTCCTTAATGTCAGCAGGTTCCTCAGCTTCACCAGGTTCCTTAATGTCACCAGGTTCCTCAGCTTCACCAGGTTCCTTAATGTCAGCAGGTTCCTCAGCTTCACCAGGTTCCTTAATGTCAGCAGGTTTCTCAGCTTCACCAGGTTCCTTAATGTCACCAGGTTCCTCAGCATCACAATATTTAAATGTCTCCTGTTCTTCAGTACATTGTCACTGATTTAGGATATCATATGGTGATGCAGAGTTTACTGTACAGTATGTGAGTATTATGAGTTAGAATGTTATGTGAGATATGGGCTAAGAGGCTTTGCGGTGTGGGGAGGGTGAGTGGAGTCTGACCAAAGCCATCATTTAGAGAGGGCAGGCGGGCAAACAAGCACAGTGTCAGCTCCCGTTGCCTCCTTTCTGTTTACATATGCTCTGGTGGGCACAGGGAAAACAAATACTCATTTGTATAGCTTTGCGTTATCTCTGTGGCCATAAAGCGCACTGTGGATTAGTTTTTTGCCTGCCTTCCTGCTAATCTGCCAGCAGGGTGGACCACGCACACAGTGGGGAGCCTACCTTTACAGGCTTAGTCTGACATCTGTGTGTCCTGACCCAGTGGCTGGACCTGATTTGTAATGTGGGACAACAAGGATGGTGGGAGGGAAAGACAAAAGAAGGCTACTCTTCATCTGTTGACTTTTGCAGCTCACTCTCCTCCCTGTTCTCTCATCTAGCTCACTCTCCTCCCTGTTCTCTCATCTAGCTCACTCTCCTCCCTGCTCTCTCATCTAGCTCACTCTCCTCCCTGCTCTCTCATCTAGCTCACTCTCCTCCCTGCTCTCTCATCTGCTCTCCACCGATCCCCTTTTCTCTTCTCTTCTCTTCTCTTCTCTTCTCTTCTCTTCTCTTCTCTTCTCTCCTCTTCTCTTCTCTTGTCTCTTCTCTTCTCTTCTCTTCTCTTCTCTTCTCTTGTCTCTTTTCTTCTCTTCTCTTCTCTTCTCTCCTTTTCTCTTTTCTTCTCTTCTCTTCTCTTCTCTTCTCTTCTCTTCTCTTCTCTTGTCTCTTCTCTTCTCTCCTTTTTTCTTCTCTTCTCTTCTCTTCTCTTCTCTCCTTTTCTCT